>NC_084731.1:30331011-30628511 GCF_033978785.1 Entelurus aequoreus | reverse complement strand
CCGAAGGGAATAAGCGGTAGAAAATGGATGGATGGATATATATATATAAATATATATATATATATATTTATATATATATTTATTTATATATATATATATTTATATATATATATATATATATATATATATATATATATATATATATATATATATATATATATATATATATATATAATTGTAAGAAAATACATTTTGGTGCACACATCTAACTTATCTTCACTCACAGATGACAACATTGCTTCACCAAGCTGTCAACTATACCTGTCCATAACGCATGTGAAAAGTAGTTGTGAACCAAAATATTCTACAAACCTGATAGGCGAGAACATGTTTTTTTTCCTTATGATAGATATACACACACATACATATGATGTCTATGGCGACACATCCATAGTTTTGGTTTTATTATCCCCTCTCTAGACTCTTATTAATCTACTTGTTAATTTCCTGTTAGTAGCTGCTTACATTCTACTGTAACGTGGTTGCATCTCCACTTAAAGTTCTTCTTAAAAGGTATTTTGTTGTTCTAGCTAGCTTAGCGGTTAGTTTAGTTTGTTCTCAGTGCTAAACATGTTTAGCCCCATCCGAAAACTTGATAATGATATTGGTAATAATACTTAGCACACTAATGCTTTTTATTTACCACAATGGAGATGATTATTAGTGACTTAGGGGAGTGGCTCCATGTATGGAGACACATTTAACTGCTTGCTTGTCAGCCAGGGGACTAAAAATAAATATGAGTTAGAGGGGATTGTTTGTGAAATTTAAAGAACATTAATCAGCAATCCCGTACTTTTTTAAGATAAAGGCCGATACTGTATGATGGCCAGTTGATCAGCACATCCCTAATAATGAGTACATATTAAAAGAGATATAAATTGTTCCTTTTCGCAGCTGAGCAGCTCTTTCTTGAGCCGGAGCTTGTCCTCCATCATCGGCAGCCGCGAGGCTTCCTGACCCCGAGCCAAGGAGGCAGCTTCCTGTCGTCACGACAACGCATGGTGACTGACGCCGTGTTTCGGGTGAAAAGTCACGTGTACTCCTTGGAAGGCCAGGACTGCCAGTACAAGCAGATGTTTGGTTCCGAGCTGCGAGCCGTGGTAAGCCGCTGTTGTGGAGAGTTATATTTGTGCAAAGCCAGATTTTGTGCGCAAAAATATATATTTTGCATGCACATACATTATATTTTGAAAATAAATTTGACTCTAGCGAAAAATAAAATTGTTTGGGACACAGCGTTGCATATGTGCCAAGAAAGCAACCAATTGGAAAACTTGACAAATGTATGCTCTAACTGGCTGTTTGGTGTCCAATTAGGTTACGACGGTCCTACACTGCGGACAAATGTCCAAAAACAACTTCACAAAGTTAGTATAACCAAGTGAATAAAACAAATTAGCTGTGGCTGTGGTGCACCAAGTTGTTTCTCAGTTATTGACTCCATTAGCTAGTGAACTAATGTAACAAGCAATCCAATTGGAGACCAAACAGCAGAATTATAATTCTATGAGGTCGAAATGTTCTTTTGAAGGGCTCGCTCAGCTACTGTAGTGATGTAGTGCTTTTATTTATTTCTTCTGTCAGGTGGCGAAGTTGATCCAGATCATTGCACAAGCCAGACAAACGGCTAAACGGATCTCAGATCAGTCGACTGAAGCGGCAGCCAACAAGTCTTTCCTGTCTTGGTTCACCCCATCTTTCTCTGATATGAACAACGGGCTTTGTGGCGCAGACCTGGAGGACAGTAGCGAGTTTCTGAAGAAGACTCATGAGTTCTTGGACCGAGCGCTGGAGAACCTGTGTGGCATCTTCAAGGTCTGTTCCCGTTAGACATCCAAAGATGAATGGAAACATATTTGCTAGCATTAGTAGCTGCTTCCTGCTAAGATCATTTTGCACTGGAATGGAATTTAGTTTTCAGTACAACCTGTCCAAGAACAGACATACAGTAGACAGGGTTAGAAGGAAGGCTGATGGGTTGCCACAAGGGCGGCACTCGATAAAAAGTTAGGAAAAAAAAGGTAAATATGGGAGGAGGAGGAGAAACAAGCAAATCCCAAACTAGACTCCTGGGGTGGGGGCTCAGTTTGAGCCCAGAAATAAAAAACCTAGAGCAAAAAAAATATGAGCACATTTTACGACACACAAAACTCGAGACTTGCAACACTGCTGAGGGGACGGGCTTACAGCCCAAGGCTAACACCACCAGGGGCACTACTCCGTTGTTCATTATACCGCAGGGGGTGACGCGACGTATGCCTGATGAGTCGCTTGTCTCCCGACCTTGATGCTCTTGTTTTCGGGATTACGCAGTCAGTCAATCCAACAAGTCAACAAACCGGTGTATGTCAATGGAAGACAGGAAAATAATTACGAGTCTCTTAGCAACGACCTTGCCAAGCCTTTCCAGCGGGAAAGTGAAATCCAGATTAGAATGTATGTGTTTTTCACGTTTTCACGTCCCTTCCTAGTCCTCAAATTGCTCAGAACTTGCCTTGCAGAGCAGACGGCTTCTCCAAGATGCAACCCAGTTTGCGATTCATTTCAGAAAAAACAAAAGTCTATTTGCCCACAGCTCTGACCATCCTTCAATCATTTGTGGCAGCTTAGGGGTACATTAAGCGGCTGCCAGCATTTTCCAAATTTGTAGGTACACCAGCGCAACATTTACGTCAATCAGCAAATGTCATGTTACCATGATTCTGAATAGGTAGATGTCTTCATAGTCCTCGACCGAAAGAATCAGCAGGCACATGGCCCTCCACTTCTTTTTAGAGTCCATCGTGTGTCTAGCAACAAATCCTCCGTCAGGAAACGCAGGTTTGCCCGAACCTAAGCTTCTCATTGAAAAGATCACATCAATTTCATGAGAGGCCAGTTGATCAATTCCATTGTTTGAATTTTGGAGAGCAGTGCAAAATCAATCAATGTCAATCAATGTTTATTTATATAGCCCTAAATCACAAGTGTCTCCAGGGGCAGCACAAGCCACAACGACATCCTCGGTTCAGATCCCACATAAGGGCAGGGAAAAACTCACAACCCAGTGGGATGTCACTGTGAATGACTATGAGAAACCTTGGAGAGGACCGCAGATGTGGGTGACCCCTCCCCCTCTAGGGGAGACCGGATGCAATGGACGTCGAGTGGGTCTAGCATAATATTGTGAAAGTCCAGTCCATAGCGGATCTAACATAATGGTAAGAGTCCAGTCCATAGTGGGGCCAGCAGGAGACCATCCCGAGTGGAGATGGGTCAGCAGCGCAGAGATGTCCCCACCCGATGCACAGGCGAGCGGTCCACCCCGGGTCCCGACTCTGGACAGCCAGCGCTTCATCCATGGCCACCAGACCTGTGCCCCCCCTTCCACAAGGGAGAGGGGGGCAGAGCAGAAAAGAAAAGAAACGGCAGATCAACTGGTCTAAAAAGGGGGTCTATTTAAAGGGTAGAGTATACAAATGAGTTTTAAGATGGGACTTAAATGCTTAAAATGAGGCTCCCACAAAGTTAAGACAAGAAGCAAAAGCAGGAGAGATAAAGGAGTGGGAAGAGAATCGTCCGCCTTCGTTGAGAGCCAGACAGAAGCATAAGGCAAACATGTACTTCCTGTGGTGACCCTGAAGCCCCACTTAAGTTTTTACTTCTGTTATTCAGCTGAGCCAGAGTCAGCTGACTCAGCTTCTCTCCAGCTTGACGTCTTCTCCGGCTGATGGCGAGTCCAGACTGCCGGATTGCATTATGGGACAATACGGCCTCATCCTCACAGACTTAGGCAGGACGCAGGTAGGACATTTTGAAAGAGTACCTCCTTGTCTCGGTAAGGTCATACATTTTCATTTATTTTTGTGCAGATCATCAACGGACTGCGCCGGTTTGACATTCAGTACCAAGGCGACCCAGAGCTGCAGCCAATCAGGAGCTACGAGAACGCACTTCTGGTCAGGTTCTTGTACAGGATGTCGTCTTTGCTAAACAACAAGGTAAAACAAACTTTAACTTCGACAACGCTAACTTAGTGTGTGCACTCATCATTTCAATCGCTCTGTCCTCAGTTTGGGGGTCACATGTCTAGACTGTGCTCGCGGCCGGACTTTCTGGGTCGCCTAGGTCGGCACTACCTAGCTGATTCGAGAGTACCCTGCGCTCTGACTCGTAGTCCCACGTCACCACGGTGGTTGGACAGGAAGCGGTCTGCACGTGTGAGCTTGCGTCCGCTGGCCAGCTACAGGACGCTCTTGCTGCTGCTGCTGTGCTACGCGTTGGGCGCCATCTTTTCCTACGGGCCCGTGTCCAGCACACTCTTCATTCTCACCGCCGCATTCCTATACGCCGTGGTCATGGCTGTGTTTGTGGACAAATTGAAAACACAATAGCGCAGGCGTTGGGGTTGCTTGACTCGTTCCACTTTCAGGACATAGTCAGAGAATTGCAGATCCAGCTTGTTCCGAAAATGTTCTGCTTAAGCTCTTCTGCAGTTTTCACCTCAAAAATATATTCTTTACAAAATGTTTTGTGGTGTTGTTGAATGAGAGCAATGTTGTTTCTCAAATATGAAAAGCATGAGTGAAAGCACAGATAACAGTTGAAAAGGTCCTGGGAATGAAGTGAAATATCCACTTGTTGCACAACAATACACACAAAACATTTTTTTTTGCCAAAGCTGAACTTTTTTTTTGTTTTTCTTCACCCTGACTTCCTGGGAGATTTCAGTAGGAGCCAATTCCAAATAGTAAATGGCTTTCAATTTTCCTCTGTCACTGTGAGTTGACAGATATATTTTACAGATCTTTTTTGTATTCTCTATCATCATACATATCTTCAGTTTGCCGTGTGTGTATAAGTTATAAATAATAGTGATGCTACAGTACATGCACATATAAATAAACGAGGATCAAAGTGTAAAATGTATTTGATT
Source organism: Entelurus aequoreus (assembly GCF_033978785.1). NCBI lineage: Eukaryota > Metazoa > Chordata > Actinopteri > Syngnathiformes > Syngnathidae > Entelurus > Entelurus aequoreus. Next base: position 30,623,593 of record NC_084731.1, on the reverse strand, counting down.
TTAGGAGTTCAATTAAGGTAAAGGCTCAGGAAGTTTTTTCAGTTGCTTCGGGCAGACAATACTTAACAGTATTAAACTTTTAGAGTTTTAAAAATGTAGTTTTTTATCTTTTATTAGCATAAATCTCTTATCAAATACATTCTAAAAATATTTCACTCTGTTGAGTCTATAAAATTTAGTTGTTGTTTTTCTAGATTGAACTAAAATCAATTAACTTCCAAAGATATTCGAATGCACTGAAATGTGCCTGTAAATATTGGCCTCTGACCCTACCTACTTTTATATGAAGGTTAATTTGTGTCTTTTTATTACAAAAGCTTTTTTTTCACAGATTTGTTTGCATTTGGATTTTGTGAGCTGGATTCTTTTTTACATAAAATTATACCCACAATTTCATTGAATAAACATTTGTGAGCAAAATGTGTGCATTTAAAAATTCCGAGTGTAAAAAATGTTTTAACATTTGTGTGAAAATTAGTATAGAAAAATTCAGTGTATAAAAATTTAGTACAGAACATTTCAGTGCAGAAATATTGGTTGCTTTAAAACTCAAGCCACTTCCGGTAAATTGTCTCAGAATCAGCCAATTATTTTTTGCACGGAATTTTTATTCAAGATTTCTTTTGCACTGAATTTTTATACACTTATTAGGGACAGAGTCCCTTTGGGACAGAGGACCCTATTGAATTTCTAGCGTTTTATTATTATACCGCCGCCTCTTTGAGCTGTAATTTGACCCCCTTAACATGCTTCAAAACTCACCAAATTGGACACACACATCAGGACTGGCGAAAATTGCGATCTTAATCAAAAAACCAAACCCCAAAACTCAAAATTGCGCTCTAGCGCCCCCTAGGAAGAAAACAGATAAAACTGCCTCTTAACTCCCAGTAGGAATGTCGTAGAGACATGAAACAAAAACCTCTATGTAGGTCTCACTTAGACCTAGATTTCATACACTGACAACCCCAAGCAAAAATCAACAGGAAGTTTGCAATTCCCCCTTCAAAACAAAAGTTGTGTAACCTTTTTTCTAACATTATCTCCTCTGAGCGCGTTTGTCGTATCGGCTTCAAATTAGCACAGGGGAGAGATTGAACCCTTCTCATTAAAAGTTGATGAACGAGTTTTAATCACTGCTCCGGTTTGGATTTTATGAGCCCTCAAAGTCGGTCCCGTCCATCGCTGCTTGCAGCTTTAATTTTACATTAAAATTGTATTCAATGAAATTGTCAGCATATTCACAAAATTCACACGCCAATTTAGTCCAAAAAAGGCTTTTGTGATACTGTTTATGTAATATTTTTGGTCTTGAAAGGACAAACTGTGTTTTTTTTTTAAAGTTTGTCTGATTACATATTTGTTGTCGAAACGTTTAAATGCGACACACCGTGCATGACCGCGCGCGCCCGTTGCCGTGCGTCACGTGACCATCTCGCGCGTAACGCCCACCCCGCGCGTGTCGTCACCGATGATCCTCTTAACGCGTGCACGCGCGTCCACTGCGTCATTTGCGCGTTGACGAGGAGGATGAAGATGAAAGTCGCGTGAGCGCGGACCGAGCGAAGTGATGACGAAGATGATGAGGACGACATCCCGCCGCGTCCTGGCGGGAAAGCTGATAGCCTTCGTCACGTGTTCATCCCACTTTGAACTTGTTTGCTTTTTCCTCCCCAACGTGACGTCATCAGAGTAAAGTTGGACGAGGCTGTTCTCCATGAAGCCGATTGCTGCTTTGTCGACTTTGTGACGTCATGTGGACGCTTACCGAGGACGAGAGAGTGGGAGTGGGTGAGTTGTGGACACGCACGCACCACCTTGACTGTCAAGTGATAAGTTTTAACAACATTAACTTTTTGTGTAACGCATATAAACTAATGACCATCGTGGCGGTGTTCAACTTTGAAGATGAATACATGATTGGGGTGGGGGGAGGGGGAGGGGGAGAAAAATCAGGCAGCACAAATTGACAGGTGAAAATATAACCACGTGACCACTGACACACCTACGTGAGCGCACACAATGGATTGTGGGAATTGTGGACCACTTTACTAAAAATAAGCACACTCGCTTTAAAATAACAAGGGATAACTTCACTTTGTGAGTGTGTGTGTGTGTGTGTGTGTGTGTGTGTGTGTGTGTGTGTGTGTGTGTGTGTGTGTGTGTGTGTGTGTGTGTGTGTGTGTGTGTGTGTGTGTGTGTCTGCAAGAGAGACTCATTCAACAACACGAATGAAAGAAGCTTTTCAGTCCCTGAATGCATCACCCCCTAGGCTTCTCTCTCTCTCACACACACACACACACACACACACACACACACACACACACACACACACACACACACACACACACACACACACACACACACACACACACACACACACACACACACACACACACACACACACACACACACACACACACACACACACACACACTGAGTGACTGCAAATGAGATGTTGCATATTTTCGGCATCTCTTTATCCCCTGAAACTTTTAAAACAACAACAACAATTAACTTCTCAGTCACACACATGCATTGTGTGTGTGTGTGTGTGTGTTAGACCAGGAGGACTTACATCCCCTGGTTCCATGGTCGCTACGGCAACTGGTTTGCTCCCCCCACAAAGGTTATTTGGAATACAACATCTTTTTTTTTTCTTCCAATTTAGCCTACAGTATTGAGGTCAAAGGTCAACATGAGCCCTTGCCTTGACCAGTGACCTTCACAAAAGAGTCGCTTGTCTCCCGACCTTGTTGCTCTTGTTTTCGCGATAACGCAGTTAGTCATTCCAACAAGTCAACAAAACCGGTGTATGTCAATGGAAGACAGGAAAGTAATTAGGAGTTTCTTCACTGCGGTGTCCTTTGGGGGGGGGGGGAAGTCTCTTAGCAACAACCTTGCCAAGCCGTTCCAGCGGGAAAGTGAAATCCAGATTAGAATGTATGTGTTTGAGTGAGCGACAACAAATTTAAACATTTCACGTTTTCACGTCCCTTCTTAGTCCTCAAATTGCTCAGAACTTGCCTTGCAGAGCAGACGGCTTCTCCAAGATGTTACCCAGTTTGCGATTCATTTCAGAAACCACAAAAGTCTTAAGTGTCCTCAGCTCTGACCATCCTTCAATCATTTGTGGCAGCTTTGGGGTACATTAAGCGGCTGCTAGCATCTTCCAAATTTGTAGGTATACCAGCGCGACATCTACGTCAATCAGCAAATGTCATGTTATCATGATTCTGAATAGGTAGATGTCTTCATAGTACTCTCTCACACACACACACACACACACACACACACACACACACACACACACACACACACACACACACACACACACACACACACACACACACACACACACACACACACACACACTAATACTGGTTATCATTTGGAATGGGGACCAAGTTTTTGATCATCACTTGTGGGGACCACCCTTTCTACAGGTTGTGGAGGCATAAAAACAATTAGGTAAAATGGCCACTGCCCAGTTAGCTCATACACGTCTTTAAATCTCTGGATTGATGAAGTAATGTGCTGATCATTCTTACTGGGGACCCTGGGGAAAAAGAGTTAATATGGTTCATGGGGACCAAATTTAAATAATTTTGCATCATTCACACACATTTGTACGTGACTACTGAGGACCATTTAAAAAAAAAAAAAAAAAAAAAAAAAAAAGAAGTTCAAATTAAATATGACATGATCTTCAGAATACAGCACTACAGCTGTCCTCTTATAGGAAGTTTCACCACTTAAATGTACCAGCTACAGTCAGATGAGGGGGCTGCTGTGCAAATGTCTCACACTAAAACTAACCAGTAAACATGTTTTATGGGCCAAAGCTTACAATTCACTTAGGCATCTTCACAATGGATCTGACTATCATTTAAAAAGGTTTCCCTTTAGGGGACCTGTTTTTCTGTCCCCATACCGTCAGAGGTCCCCTAAAGGTGACTGTGTCAACAGAGCGATGTCCCCATTAAGTAAGCATTGTCAGAACACACACACACACACACACACACACACACACACACACACACACACACACACACACACACACACACACACACACACACACACACACACAGAGTGACTGCAAATGAGATGTTGCATATTTTTGGCATCTCTTTATTTCCTGAAACTTTTAAAACAACAACAACAATTAACTTCTCAGTCACACACATGCATTGTGTGTGTGCGTGTGTGTGTGTGTGTGTGTGTGTGTGTGTGTGTGTGTGTTAGACCAGCAGTGCAAGACATTCCTCTTTTTGTGCGATGCGAAGAGTCAACGCCACCTTGCGGCCACACCCACATTGTAAGATGTTCATTTAAAGGACGTCGGCTCAACTTGTTTACATTATGGATGGATGAGTTTGAGTCCTGCAGTATTTTTGATGTGCTACTTTAACAACAACTCGTTTGTCTGTAACATTCTGCGTTTGTGTATCCAGATGGTCAGTCACTCTGAAAGTGGAGCACTGGGCTAAGCCCCCACTTTAACACACACTAATCAGTGTGTGCGTGTGTGTGTGTGTGTGTGTGTGTGTGTGTGTGTGTGTGTGTGTGTGTGTGTGTGTGTGTACGCGTGCATGTGTGTATGAGAGAGAGAGAGAGATCCATGGACATTCTCATCTTGACTCTGACTAGGAAGAAAAAACCATGTTGATGTGTTGTCCAAAAAAAATAACCATTTTATTTTTATTTTCCTTCCTGGCAAGCCCAGCCCCCATGTCACTATCATGCCTTGCACTGTTTTAATTATTTTGATTGCTCACTCGCACAATTTCATCTTTTTTTTCTTTCTGTGAGACAACTTTCACACACACACACACACACACACACACACACACACACACACACACACACACACACACACACACACACACACACACACACACACACACACACACACACACACACACACATATGGACACGCACACTGTGGTTGTGTAAGAGTATTCAGGTCAGTAAGTTGATGTGATTACATTTTTTTAACAGTCGCCTGAAGCACTCTCCCTTTATTCCGCCTCTTTCACACAGCAGTTTGCTGGCAGAAAAACGTTGTCGTTGTTGTGTCATTCCACAAAAGACACGTTATTGCATTATTTCTAATACATTTGGTGTGCCTGATGATTTTGGAGGCATTTATCAAGCATGCAGACATGCGGCTGACATCCTAAAACTTTGATTATCTTTGGGAGCAAGTATGTTGTCCATTAGGAAATGTTTCATCTTAATCCAGGATTAATCCGGTTTAATCCCGCTTTAATCTCCCTTTTGTATAAAGAACATCAGCATCTGGTGGCCATTCCCACATCCAACAATTCAGTAAAACCATACATTAAATATAAAGTCCACAGGGCAACAGCTATTCATTATCCTGTAGTTTGTTCCCTGAGTGAGCAAGGGTAGACAGAGATGTTTTCTATTGTAAGAGCATCACTCTGACCTAAATGGAAAATACAAATCCTGCAGATGTTCTGCTGAATGATTCAACAGCTAAGCTAAACACGTGACTTCACCTCTCCATTATTCATGCTTCACATTGTGTTGACTGTAAAACATGCACACTGAGAGGAAGTGAATGATGTCACCGAGGATGATGTCATTGAGAAGGTGAAGGAGTCACTGAGAACATGTGATTGAGAATATGTGATTTAGAATGATGTCACTGAGCATGAGAGTGATTTTACTGAGAGAATATGTCACTCAAGAGGGGAATGATGTCGCTGACAATGGTGACGCTCAGAATGATGACTGACAATGATGTCATTGAGAAAGTGAAAGATGTCACTGAGAAAATAAATGATTTTACTGAAAATAATATAATAAAAAATTATGTCAGAGATAAAGTCAATTATGTTAGTGAAAATGATATCACAGAGGAAGTGAAATTACATGACTGGTGTCAGATGTTTTCTCAGAAGGAAATGTGTGTGTGAATGATGTCACTGAAAATGTTGTGACTGAGAAAATGTATGATGTGACTGAGAATGATGAGACTGAGAAGGAGAATGAAGTCACTGAGGAAGTGAATGATGTCTCAGACTGAGAATGATGACACTGAGAATGATGTCACTGAAAATGTTGTGACTGAGAACATGTATGATGTCACTGAGAATAATTAGACTGAGAAGGAGAATGAAGTTACTGAGGAAGTGAATGATGTCTCATGAGTGAGAATGATGACACTGAGAATGATGTCACTGAAAATGTTGTGACTGAGAAAATGTATGATGTCACTGAGACTGATGACGCTGAGGAAAAGAATGAAGTCACTCCGGAAGTGAATGATGTCGCATACTGAGAATGACGGCACTGAGAAAGTGAATTATGTCACCGATAATGATGTCACTGACAATAATGACACTGACAAGGATGACACTGAAAATGATGACAATGATGACACTGAGAATGATGTCACTGAAAATTATGACAGTGGAGAATGATTTCAATGAGAGTGATATCACTGAGAAGGATATTACTGAGAGCGATGACACTTAGAATGATGTCGCTGAGAAAATGAATGATGTGACTGAGAATAATGCCACCGAAATTATGTTACCAAGAATGTGGATGATGTCAATGACAATGATGTCACTAAAATGCTGTGACTGAGAAAAGAAAATTATGTCACCGAGAAGGAATTTACTGAGGAAATGAATGATGTCACAGACTGAGAATGATGACACTGAGAAAATGAATGATATCACTGAGGAAGTGAATGATGTCACTGATAATGATGTCACTGACAATGATGTCACTGACAATAATGACACTGACAAGGACGACACTGAGAATGATGAATGATGTCACTGATAAAATGAATGATGTCACTGAGAAAATGAATGATGTCACTGAGAATAATTCCACTGAAATGGTGTTACTAATAACGCGGATGATGTCACTGAGACTGATGTCACTAAAAATGCTGTGACTGAGAGAATGTTTGATGTCACTTAGAATTAATTCACTGAGGAAATAAATGATGTCACAGACTGAGAATGAAAACATTGAGAAAGTGAATGATATCACTGAGGAAGTGAATTATGTCATTGATAATGATGTCACTGACAATGATGACATTGTGAATGATGACACTGAGAATGATGTCACTGAGAAAATGAATGATTGACTGAGAATGATACCACTGAGAGTAATGAGAATAAAAATGATTGCACTGAGAAAAAATATCACTGAGAATAAGGCCTCTGAGAATGATGACACTGAGAATGATATCACTGAGAATAATGTCTCTGAGAATGATGACAATACGAATGATATCACTGAGAACAGTGACGCTGAAAAAGATACCACTGAGAATAATGACACTGAGAATGATTGCGTTGAGAAGGATATCACAGAGAATAATGACACTGAGAATGATTGTGCTGAGAAGGATATCACTGAGAATGATGACACATTACAATGATGTCACTGAGAATGATTACACTGAGAGAGTGAATTATGTCACTGAGAAAATTAATGATTGATTGATAATTACATCACTAAGAGTAATGTCACTGACAATGATTGCACTGAGAATAATGTCTCTGAGAATGATTACACTTAGAATGATGTCACTGAGAAAGTGAATTATGTCACTAAAATGATATCACTGAAAAACTAAAATGATGCGACTGGTTTCAGATGCTCGGATGTTTTTAACAGAAGGAAATGTGTGTGTGAATGATGTCACTGAGAATGCTGTGACTAAGGAAGTGAATGATGTCACTGAGAAAATGATTAAGGTCACTGAGAATAATGCCACTGAAATGATGTTACTAAAAATGCTGTAACTGAGAAAATGTTTGACAGTACTGAGAATTAAGTCACTGAGGAAATGAATGATGTCACAGAGTGAGAATGATGACACTGAGAAAGTGAATGATATCACTGAGGAGGTGAATTATGTGACTGATAATGATGTCGACAATGACGAAATTGAGAATGATGACACTGAAAATGATATCACTGAGAATGATATCACTGAGAATGATGTGAATGATGAAAGTGAATGATATCACTGAGAATGATGACACAGAGTGAATGATGTCACGGAGAAAATTAATGATTGACTTAGAATTACTGTATGTCACTAAGAATAACATCTCTGAGAATGATGACACTGAGAAGGATGTCACTGAGACTGATGACTTTTAGAATGATGTCACTGAGAAAGTGAAATATGTGAATAAAAATTATATCACTAAAAAAAATAAAATGATGTGACTGGTTTTATATACCCAGATGTTTTTATCAGGAGGAAATGTGTGTGTGAATGATGTCACTGAGAATGCTTTGACTAAGAGAGTGAATGATGTCTCTGAGAAAGTGGATGATGTCACTGAAAATGATGACATTCAAAATGAGTATGAAGTCACTGAGGAAGTGAATGATGTCACTAACTGAGAATGATGACACTTAGAAAGCAAATAATATTACTGAGAAAGTGAATTATGTCACTGATAATGATGTCACTGACAACACTGATACTGAGAATGAGGACACTGATAATGATGTCAATGAAAATGTTGACACTGAGAATGTTGACACTGATAATGGTGTCACTGAGAATGAGATCACTGAGAATGAGGTCACTAAGAAAGTGAATGATGTCAGTGAGAAAGTGAATGACATCACTGAGAATGATGTCACTGACAATGATGACACTGATAATGGTGTCACTGAGAATGATGTAATTGACAATGATGACCCTGAGAATGATATCACTTCGAATGATGACTCTTAGAATGATGTCGCTGAGAAAGTAAATGGTGTCACTGAGAATAATGTCACTGAGGAAGATGTTACTGAGGATGAGAATGATGTCACTGACAGTTGTTTGATGATCAGTAGTAAAGCAAAGCCGATAATGATGTCACTGACAACAATGATACTGAGAATGAGGACACTAATAATGATGTCACTGAGAATGATGACACTGAGAATGTTGACACTGATAATGATGTCACTGAGAATATCACTAACAATGATGACACTGAGAATGATGTCATTGACAATGTTGACACTGAGAATGATATCACTGAGAATGATATCACTGAGAATGAGGTCGCTATGAAAGTGAATGATGTCACTGAGAAAGTGAATGGTATCACTAAGAATGATATCACTGAGAATGATGACACTGATAATGGTGTCACTGAGAATGATGTGATTAACATGGATGACACTGACAATGATATCACTTCGAATGATATCACTGAGAATGAGGTCACTAAGAAAGTGAATGATGTCACTGAGAATGATGACACTGATAATGGTGTCACAGAGAATGATGTCATTGACAATGATGACACTGTGAATAATATCACTTCGAAGGATGACACTTAGAATGATGTTGCTGAGAAAGTAAATGGTGTCACTGAGTATAATGTCACTGAGGAAGATGATAATGAGGATGAGAATGATGTCACTGACAGTTTGATGATTAACAGTAAAGCAAAGTTTAAAAGTGATTTCTTGTCTTCCTCCTCATCCTCTGTTCTTCGTCACAGTGCTGTACAGCTTCAGAAGCTCTCTGCCGCACACGTTGACGTTGGAACTTGGCGAGACAGTTTTCATCCTGGAGAAATGTGAAGGTAACGTTTAAATTTGCTGTGGTTAAAAATCAGAGTTAGAAAACCTGCAAAATGTTTGCTGTCTTTCAGGCTGGTTCAGAGGCTTCTCCAGCAGGAGGTCAAATGTCAAAGTAAGGAAGTTCTTCATCGTCTCCTAACCTTCATTGGCCTTTCAACTCTTCATTCGTGTACTCACAGTCCTACACACACACACACACACACACACACACACACACACACACACACACACACACACACACACACACACACACACACACACACACACACACACACACACACACACACTGCACGGATGAGTTCCTAACATAGCCCACGGGGAAATGTGTGTGTAAAAAAGTGTACATAGAGTATTTATTGATTGATTTATTGATCTTTTTTTTCTGCAGGGTGTTTTCCCATCAAGTTACATTCACTTGAAGAAATGCACTGTTACCAATAAAGGGTACGACTACCAAATACACACAAGTCTAACAAAGTATTGAGCAAAACTTTAACCTGAACACACTTTTTTTTTGCAGTTTTTTGTTTGTGTATTTTTACTACAAGGTATGTTAGTAGAGTATTTTCTTCACAAATGTTATTGCATACACTGGCGTGCATGCAGAGGCGACTTGATTAGCCAAAAATTGCACTCAAGTTAAGAGTACAGTTACTGTTTTGTAATAAGACTCAAGTAAAAGTAAAAATGAGTAATATATACTTGAGTAAGCAAGTATCCAGTGAAAAAAACTACTCAAGTTACTGTCAACCTTTTGATTTATTTAGTGGTTATTTACTCTACAACCACAGTTGGTGTGTGTGTGTGTGTGTGTGTGTGTGTGTGTGTGTGTGTGTGTGTGTGTGTGTGTGTGTGTGTGTGTGTGTGTATGTGTGCATGTGTGGGTGTGTGTGTGTGATAGAGAGAGCGAGACCCCACTAAAGAATGTAGTACAAATTTGACACATTTTACAATCACCGATGTTGTAATAACAGGGTTAATGTTAGCATAACGTTAGCTAAAACATGAAAAAACATGTACAACTAGTTGGAAGGGGAATTTTTGTGGCTGAAATGTGAATATTTATACTGACACAGATGAAAGCACATTATATAAATGTTCTTTTTCCTAGTTTATAAGTAAACAGTGTGTAGTGTCAGCTCTGTTTGATTGGTGAAATGGTTTCAAGCATCACTAGTGCTTACATTGGACTGGTGAAACAGAGTCATGTTGTTGTGTGTACAGGAGGAAGAGGAGGAATGTAATATAAGCACTATTTTGTTATAAAAATGTACTATATATATAAATAACAAATAATAATTTTAGATAAACAAGGGAAATGGAGTGTGACAAATCCAAAGTGTGTGTGTGTGAGACTATGTGTGGTGATTAGCTGTTGAGTGTTACCGGTAGTGTTGAGCGAAAGGCGGAAGATGAAGAGGGACAAGGCAGAGCTCGGAGGTCCGTGAGCAGGCAGGAAGTCAGGGTCTATAGCGAGGCGTCGAAGGTCCGTGTCCAGGCGGGAGGTCGAGATCCAAGAGGCAGTCAGAGCAGAGGGAACGCGGGGAGACGAGACGCACAGCTCGTAACGCGGGAACGGGGGGAGGCTGCTGGATCGACAAGAAAACACGAGACAAATAAACACGGAGGGGGAGAAGAAAAGAGCTGGAATAAAACTGGACTCACTGGTGACGGTGGCAGAGAAGAGGACTGTGAAAAAACTACTGAGCATCATGGATGATGCCAGTCACCCTCTGCATACCGTTGTCAGTAGCCAGAGGAGCCTGTTCAGTGCCAGACTGCTTCATCCCAAGTGCAGGACTAATAGACTAAACACTCCTTTGTCCCACACGCCATCAGACTGTACAACTCCTCTCTGTGGGGGAGGGGAGGTACTAGGATGACAAGGAATGCAAAACAATAACATATACTGTATTTTTCGGAGTATAAGTCGCACCGGAGTATAAGTCGCACCTGCCGAAAATGCATAATAAAGAAGGAAAAAAACATATGTAAGTCGCACTGGAGTATAAGTCGCATTTTTTTGGGGAAATTTATTTGATAAAACCCAACACCAAGAATAGACATTTGAAAGGCAATTTTAAATAAATAAAGAATAGTGAACAACAGGCTGAATAAGTGTACGTTATATGACTCATAAATAACCAACTGAGAACGTGCCTGGTGTGTTATGTTACATATTATGGTAAGAGTCATTCAAATAACTATAACATATAAAACATGCTATACGTTTACCAAACAATCGATCACTCCTAATCGCTAAATCCCATGAAATCTTATACGCCTAGTCTCTTACGTGAATGAGCTAAATAATATTATTTGATATTTTACGGTAATGTGTTAATAATTTCACACATAAGTCGCTCCTGAGTATACGTCGCACCCCCGGCCAAACTATGAAAAAAACTGCGACTTATAGTCCGAAAAATACGGTACCCCCATTATTTACTTTTTACTTTTTAAATTTGATCTCAAATCTGTACACTGCTGCTGGAATTTGAATTTTCCTGAGGGAACTCTCCTGAAGGAATCAATAAAGTACTATCTATCTATCTATCTATCTATCTATCTATCTATCTATCTATCTATCTATCTATCTATCTATCTATCTATCTATCTATCTATCTATCTATCTATCTATCTATCTATCTATCTATCTATCTAGACTAGTTTGGCTTACTGTACAGGACAGGTAACTACGTTCTGGCCTGGAACGCAGGTCTGCACTGGCTTAATACGCCGAGGAAGCTCATCAACGACAGGTGTGTAGATTGCTGATTGATTGCAGCCGCCGGGTGGGCGGGTCCCGAGGCGAGCTCCGCGGATCTCATTGAGGCATGCGCTTGCGCCGTGACACATGTGACAGTACCCGCTGGTAGAAGTGTCTCTTAACGAGCCAAGAGAAACGTTTTCTTTGCAAACAGTAATTAATAGACTATAGATCAAATTAATGATGAACGTGACTCATTGTAACATACTAAAAGTAGCGTTTCGTCCTCACAAAAATACTAAAGTCAAAGTAAAAGTATGGATAAAAAGTTGCCTAAGTGAATGTAACGCAGTAAATGTAACGCGTTACTATGCAATACTGCATACATGTGACTTTAAATGTGTGTGGGTGTGTGTGGGTGTGTGTGTGTGTGTGTGTGTGTGTGTGTGTGTGTGTGTGTGTGTGTGTGTGTGTGTGTGTGTGTGTGTGTGTGTGGCAGGTCTAAGGAGACGGTGGTGCCCGTTGAAGATGTCGTTGTTGCTGAGGTGACCTCGACGCTTCAGGAATGGGCGTCTCTATGGAAACAACTCTATGTGGTGAGTTGCTCCTTTTCACGCCTTTTCATTTAATTTCATTTCATTTCATTCATGTTTATTTCGAATATGTAGACAAAACAAAAACAACACATTTTGAAAAAAACAACAAAAAAGCCATTCAAGAATGAATAACAAAAACAATAATAATAATATCAATCAATCAATCAATGTTTATTTATATAGCCCTAAATCACAAGTGTCTCAAAGGGCTGCACAACCCACAACGACAACGATAATAATAATAATAGTAATAATAAAAAGTAATAATAAAAAGCAAAAGAAACAAGAAATGAAAATAAACATTAATGTAAACATATCCGAAAAGGAGTGAGAAGAAGTAAAAACTTATCACGCCTTTTACCTTGAACCTCTCAGTCTGACATCATCACACACACACACACGCACACACACTCACACACACACAAAATACAAAATAATGATTGTACAATGATGTTAAAACAAGTAAAACGAAGACAAACGATAAAAACTAATGAGTGAATGTCTTCAGAGACACAAAGTAGACTTATTCTTCAAGCTGGGTCACGTGATGTCGGAGCTGATTGATTTGAGGAGACAGCTGCTGTCCGATCAGCTGACACACGAACAGAACCGAGACATCAAAAGACACGTGACGGCCAGACTGGACTGGGGAAACGAGTGAGAAACACACACGTGCCACACAATCTTACACAATCACATACATCTTACCTCTGTGTGTGTTTGTGTGTGTGTGCGTGTGTGTGTGTGTGTGTGGTCAGACATTTAGGTTTGGACTTAGTGCCAAGAAAAGAGTTTGCAATGGTGGATGAAGATCAGATCAGCGTCTCAGATCTTTACAAGATGGTGAGTTTGATGTAGAGGCCATCATTTGAATGATCAATATCAATACAGTGGTACCTCAGTGTTTATTAATCAATCAATCAATCAATGTTTATTTATATAGCCCTAAATCACAAGTGTCTCAAAGGGCTGTACAAGCCACAACGACATCCTCGGTACAGAGCCCACATACGGGCAAGGAAAAACTCACCCCAGTGGGACGTCGGTGAATGACTATGAGAAACCTTGGAGAGGACCGCATATGTGGGTAACCCCCCCCCCCTCTAGGGGAGACCGAAAGCAACGGATGTCGAGTGGGTCTGACATAACATTGTGAAAGTCCAGTCCACAGTGGATCCAACACATCAGCGGGAGTCCAGTCCACAGCGGGGCCAACAGGAAACCATCCCGAGCGGAGACGGGTCAGCAGCGCAGAGATGTCCCAACCGATGCACAGGCTAGTGGTCCACCCGGGGTCCCGGCTCTGGACAGCCAGCACTTCATCCATGGCCACCGGACCTATGCAACTCCCCCTCGCATGGGACAGGGGAGAAGAGGAGAGAAGAAAAGAAACGGCAGATCAACTGGTCTAAAAAAGGGGGGGTCTATTTAAAGGCTAGATTATACAAATGAGTTTTAAGATGGGACTTAAATGCTTCTACTGAGGTAGCATCTCTAACTGTTACCGGGAGGGCATTCCAGAGTACTGGAGCCCGAATAGAAAACGCTCTATAGCCCGCAGACTTTTTTTTGGCTCTGGGAATCACTAATAAGCCGGAGTTCTTTGAACGCAGATTTCTTGTCGGGACATATGGTACAATACAATCGGCGAGATAGGCTGGAGCTAAACCGTGTAATATTTTATACGTAAGTAGTAAAACCTTAAAGTCGCATCTTAAGTGCACAGGAAGCCAGTGCAAGTGAGCCAGTATAGGCGTAATATGATCAAACTTTCTTGTTTTTGTCAAAAGCCTTGCAGCCGCATTTTGTACCAACTGTAATCTTTTAATGCTAGACATAGGGAGGCCCGAAAATAATACGTTACAGTAATCGAGACGAGACGTAACGAACGCATGAATAATGATCTCAGCGTCGCTAGTGGACAAGATGGAACGAATTTTAGCGATATTACGGAGATGAAAGAAGGCCGTTTTAGTAACACTCTTAATGTGTGACTCAAACGAGAGAGTTGGGTCGAAGATAATACCCATATTCTTTACTGAGTCTCCTTGTTTAATTGTTTGGTTGTCAAATGTTAAGGTGGTATTATTAAATAGATGTTGGTGTCTAGCAGGACCGATAATCAGCATTTCCGTTTTCTTAGCGTTGAGTTGCAAAAAGTTAGCGGACATCCATTGTTTAATTTCATTAAGACACGCCTCCAGCTGACTACAGTCCGGCGTGTTGGTCAGCTTTAGGGGCATGTAGAGTTGAGTGTCATCAGCATAACAGTGAAAGCTAACACCGTACTTGCGTATGATGTCACCCAGAGGCAGCATGTAAATACTAAAGAGTGCAGGGCCAAGAACCGAACCCTGGGGAACTCCGCACGTTACCTTGACATAGTCCGAGGTCACATTGTTATAGGAGACGCACTGCATCCTGTCAGTAAGATAAGAGTTAAACCAAGACAAGGCTAAGTCTGACATACCAATACGTGTTTTGATACGCTCTAATAAAATATTATGATCGACAGTATCGAAAGCGGCGCTAAGATCAAGAAGCAGCAACATAGATGACACATCAGAATCCATCGTTAGCAATAGATCATTAGTCATTTTTGCGAGGGCTGTCTCCGTAGAGTGATTTGCCCTGAAACCGGATTGAAAAGGTTCACAGAGATTGTTAGTCACTAAGTGTTCATTTAGCTGCTGTGCAACAATTTTTTCGAGAATTTTGGAAATAAACGGAAGGTGGGAGACCGGTCGGTAGTTTACCATGAGGTCAGGATCGAGGTTAGGTCTTTTGAGCAGAGGATGAATAACCGCTTTTTTGAATGCTAGGGGAACAGTGCCGGAGGAAAGTGATAAGTTTATAATATTTAACACTGATGGACCTAATAATACAAACAGTTCCTTGATAAGTTTCCCAGGAAGTGGGTCAAGTAAACATGTTGTTTGTTTTATCCCACTTACACGCTGTAATAATTCCTCTAATGTTATTTCATCAAAAATAGAGAGACTATTTTGGAGGGCAGTGTCCGTCGTATATACAGTCGTATTTGTGTTAATAGAACCCAGTTGTAGCTGGGATGCGTTGTCTTTAATCTCCTTTCTAATGAGTTCAATTTTCTTAATAACACCTTCTGGAACAGATTAATAATCTGTTCCAGAAGGTCGGACAAAAACCGAACTGTATAGAAATCAAAGCAATTTGTCCCAATGGAAATAATTTAAATCAAATGCATCCTTTCCAAACACCCAAAAACACAGAAAAATCATATTTTTTTCATGCAAATAACAATGTGAAGTATGACGACTGAAAAGGATAAATGGACCGTTAACATCACATTTATTAAATCTATTTATTAACATCTATTTATTAAATCAAAAATATTGAAATTCAATGAGTTGGTGCATTTGCAAACAGCTAAAATGATGAATAAAGCAAACTATAACCTGCTTCCCAAGAATGTACAACAATTCTTCTCAACAAAAGAGGAGAAATATAACCTCAGAGGAAAAATGTAATTTAAAACATTTATATGCTCGTACAACACTTAAAACCTTAAGCACATCTGTATGTGGAATTAAATGATGGAATGGATTAACCAAAGAAATCAAGCAAAGCACCAATATGGTTCAGTTTAAAGGCCTACTGAAACCCACTACTACCGACCACGCAGTCTGATAGTTTATATATCAATGATGAAATCTTAACATTGCAACACATGCCAATACGGCCGGGTTAACTTATAAAGTGCAATTTTAAATTTCCCGCTAAACTTTCGGTTGAAAACGTCTCGGTATGATGACGTTTGCGCGTGACGTCGATGGTTGAAACGGAAGTATTCGGACCCCATTGAATTCAAAACAAAAAGCTCTGTTTTCATCTCAAAATTCCACAGTATTCTGGACATCTGTGTTGGTGAATCTTTTGCAATTTGTTTAATGAACAATGAAGACTGCAAAGAAGAAAGTTGTAGGTGGGATCGGTGTATTAGCGGCGGACTACAGCAACACAACCAGAAGGACTTTGAGATGGATAGCAGACGCGCTAGCCGCCGACCTCACCTTGACTTCCTCCGTCTCCGGGCCGCCGACTGCATCTATGATCGGGTCCTTCGTCGTTCCGTCGATCCCTGGAACGCAGGTGAGCACGGGTGTTGATGAGCAGATGAGGGCTGGCGTAAGTGGATAGCTAATGTTTTTAGCATAGCTCTGTGAGGTCCCGTTGCTAAGTTAGCTTCAATGGCGTCGTTAGCAACAGCATTGTTAAGCTTCGCCAGCCTGGAAAGCATTAACCGTGTAGTTACAGGTCCACGGTTTAATAGTATTGTTGATTTTCTGTCTATCCTTTCAGTCAGGGCTTTATTTATTTTGTTTCTATCTGCATTTAAGCACAATGCTATCACGTTAGCTTTGTAGCTAAAGAGCTTCGCCGATGTATTGTCGTGGAGATAAAAGTCACTGTGAATGTCCATTTCGCGTTCTCGACTCTCATTTTCAAGAGGATATAGTATCCGAGGTGGTTTAAAATACAAATCCGTGATCCACAATAGAAAAAGGAGAAAGTGTGGAATCCAATGAACCCTTGTACCTAAGTTACGGTCAGCGCGAAAAAAGATACGTCCTGCACTGCACTCTAGTCCTTCACCCTCACATTCCTCATCCACAAATCTTTCATCCTCGCTCAAATTAATGGGGTAATCGTCGATTTCTCGGTCCGAATCGCTCTCGCTGCATTGTAAACAATGGGGAAATGTGAGGAGTCTTTCAACCTGCGACGTCACGCTACTTCCGGTACAGGCAAGACTTTTTTTTTATCAACGACCAAAAGTTGCGAACTTTATCGTCGATGTTCTCTACTAAATCCTTTCCGCAAAAATATGGCAATATCGCGAAAAGATCAAGTATGACACATAGAATGGATCTGCTATCCCCATTTAAATAAAAAAAAAAATTCATTTCAGTAGGCCTTTAAGAGACTGTTCAAACTTCAAGTGTTCACAAAGTACACAGAACAAGAATTATGATGAACATCTTGAACCCTTTTTTTTTTTTTTTTTTTATTGAGACAAAGATTATTTATGTATTTAATACTTTTTTGCTTACTATGGTATATTATTTATTTATTATTTATTTGTTCACTGTTCTGTTACAGAGAACAAGGAAATTGGATCAAATTGCTATGGTATGAAAAGGGGTAGGATTAAATAAGCTCTGCTTCTTCCTACTGCTTTTCGGACGTGCTGTAATGAAACAACTGGAAATGTGTGATGAATTACATTGTATCGTATGCATATTCGAAATATACTGAAACTGAACTGAACTGAACTGAAATGAAGGGTGTTCCTCACCTTCTTCATCAAAGTGCTGGCACTCGCAACTTCCTTTGGCCCCATGCTAGGTTATTTTGCAGTCACACTCAATAAAAAACTAAATAATACAGAGACAGAGTTACCAACGCAGAATTTTACTCGGGCGACATTTGGCCACACCATAACTGGGAAAAACGTTTGCCTCAAAATTCTGTTAAAAAGCGGGGTGAAAAACGTACTGTCGTACCACTGTATGATAATTATATACATATGCCTGTTACAATGATGATGTGGATGTTTTTCTTCACAGCATCTTAGCAGCAGACACAACGCTCACCACAACTCTTCACAGGTTTGTCAACATAAACAAGACTTACGCACTACTTCAAGTTGAATTTAAAACACCATTTTATACAGGAAGGGCAGGGGTCGGCAACCCAAAACGTTGAAAAAGCCATGTTGGACCAAAAATACAAAAATCTAATCTGTCTGGAAAAAAAATTAAACGCCGTATATAAGTCTTATAATTATGATGAATGGGTTATACTTGTATAGCGCTTTCCTACCTTCAAGGTACTCAGAGCGCTTTGACAGTATTTCCACATTCACCCATTCACACACTGATGGCGGGAGCTGCCATGCAAGGCGCTAACCAGCACCCATCAGGGGCAAAGGGTGAAGTGTCTTGCCCAAGGACACAACAGACGTGACTAGGATGGTAGAAGGCGGGGATTGAACCCCAGTAACCAGCAACCCTCCGATTGCTGGCACGGCCACTCTACCAACTTCGCCACGCTGTCCCATAACGAAGGCAACACATGACGTAAGTGTCTTTATTAGCTATATTAGCCTACTATCAAATTGACTATGTGTCGCAGGCTGAAGCAAATCTTCGTTGACAGAAATGTTGAAATGTAATATTTATTCTACACATTTTTACAACATTAGAAACCATTAGTAAATCAGATGCTACTTAGAAGGTGAGATAACTCCTGGAAATTAATGGCTTTGAATGGCCAAAGGTATAGATGTGTGTGTCCAAGTTAAAGGAAACGGCAGGCTGTCTTCTTTTATTAGATTTATTACCATCTTTAGGCAAGCTAGGTAATGTTTACTGTGGTCTGGAACAACACGGCGCACAAACAACCATCAGAAATGCAGCCAATATTACATAATGATAATGTATCATGAGACATGCAAAACTAAATTATATACAAAGAGGATAAAAGTGAAGTATATTAAATGAGCTCAAATATACCTACAAATGAGGCATAATGATGCAATATGTACATACAGCTAGCCTATATAGCATGTTAGCATGGATTAGCTTGCAGTCATGCACTGATCAAATATGCCTGATTAGCACTCAGACAAGTCAGTAACATCAACAAAGCGCACCTTTGTGCATTCACGCACAGCATAAAACATTTGGTGGACAAAATTATTTTACATGTAAACAAACTGTTGCGTCACAGTCCACACTATGGTGAGTTCAAGAACGGCCGAAATTAGTAGGACAAAACGATGTTCACCAAATACTGTCATCAGTGAAGCATACAAACAAACATATTAAACAGTGGGTTTTCTAACAATTGGGAAGGTTTGTGTCATGTTTGTCCTCAAACTAAAAACAGTAAAACAAAAAAAATAATTTCGCCATCTTTTTCCATTTTCAACCCTTTTTTAAAAATGCTCCAGGGAGCTACTAGGGTGGCACTAAAGAGCCGCGGGTTGCTGACCCCCGAGGTAGAGAGTTAACGCTCCACCTCTCAATCAACTTGGGAGTCCTTAGCCTGGAGAACGTTGAAGAACCCTGATTAGAAGCAATACATGCGTTTCTTTTGCAAAACAAAACAAATGCGAGCCAAAGAAATGTTGATACATTTGGACTGAGATGATCTGTGGTGGTTTTTTTTAGGCTGACCTGAACGGGCGTCAGAAACTAGGCGGCGACGCAAGCAAGGCTCCCGTCGCTCATCACCTGCTGGTCAAATTGAAGAGTTTCACCTCCAACAACATCGGTGAGGACACCGACATTTTCGTCTCGCTCTACGACTTCCGAGAGGGAAAAACCATCAGGTGAGTTGTCAGTCAGTCCAAAGGACGTCGATGAGAACATCAGGTCACTTACTAATCAGTGTCTTGGTTGTTTTGTAGCGAAAGGTTTATAGTGAGACTTAACAAAAATGGAGGACCGAAAAATCCTGAGAAGGTGGAAAGACTGTGCGCTCTTTTCACGGTAAAACAAGTTAACCCACATACGACTCAGCAAAAAAAAAAATGTTTATACTAAAACCACTCAACTGTGTTTAAATCAACATTTTTGAATACAAGTTTAGGAAAGTTTCAAAACGGTGTGTGTGTCTGTGTGCGTGTCTGTGTCTGTGTGTGTGTGTGTGTGTGTGTGTGTGTGTGTGTGTGTGTGTGTGTGTGTGTAGGACTTAAGCAACAAGGACATGAAGCGAGATCTTTACATCATCTCACAGGTGATCCGAACAGGTAAAACCCACCAAGTCTTGATGTGAAGTTAAAACAAACACACATTTAACTGTACTAAATCTGCATTATTTGATCATGTATTAACATTTTATTTCATTCATTACAAAAGTAGTATAATGCGTTTTTTTTATTGACATCAGCACATGTAAATATGCGAGATTGAACTACATAGGTTCATTTTCATCTGCAGTTGATGTACAAGTGTTGCGGGTGATCTACAACAGTGGTCCCCAACCAACGGGCCGCGGCCCAGTACCGGTCCGTGGATCGATTGGTACCGGGCCGCACAAGGAAAAAAAATAAATAAATAATAACACAAGATACACTTACAATTAGTGCAGCAACCCAAAAAACCTCCCTCCCCCATTTACACTCATTCACACTCATTCGCACAAAAGGGTTGTTTCTTTCCGTTATTAATATTTATGGATCCTACATTATTTATCAATATAGATCAATACAGTCTGCAGGGATACAGTCCGTAAGCACACATGATTGTATTTTTTTATGACAAAAAATAAATAAATAAGAAAAAAAAATTCCGGTCCGCAGTTACAAAAAGGTTGGGGACCATTGATCTACAAGACCCAAAACCAGTGAAGTTGTGTAATTCGTAAATAAAAACAGAATACAATGATTTGCAAATCCTTTTCAACTTATATTCAATTGAATAGACTGCAAAGACAAGATATTTAATGTTCGGACTAAGAAACTCAATTTTTTTTTGCAAATAATCGTTAACTTAGAATTTAATGGCAGCAACACATTGCAAAAAAGTTGGCACAGGGGCATTTTTACCACTGTTTTTTTTAAGCTTTTCAGGTGGAATTCTTTCCCATTCTTGCTTGATGTACTGCTTAAGTTGTTCAACAGTCCAGGGTCTCTTTTGCCGTATTTTAGGCTTCATATTGCTCCACACATTTTCAATGGGAGACAGGTGTGGACTACAGGCAGGACAATCTAGTACCCGTATTCTTTTACTATGAAGCCACGCTATTGTAACACGTGGCTTGGCATTGTCTTGCTGAAATAAGCAGGGGCGTCCATGATAACGTTGCTTGGATGGCAACATATGTTGCTCCAAAACCTGTATGTACCTTTCAGCCTTAATGGGGCCTTCACAGATGTGTAAGTTACCCATGCCTTGAACACTAATACACCCCCATACCATCACGGATGCTGCCTTTTGAACTTTGCGCCTAGAACAGTCCGGATGGTTCTTTTCCTCTTGGTTCCAAAGGACATGACGTCCAGTTTCCAAAAACAATTTCAAATGTGGACTCGTCACACCACAGAACACTTTTCCACTTTGCATCAGTCCATCTTAGATGAGTTTGGGCCCAGTGAAACCTGCAACATTTCTGGGTGTTGTTGATAAATGGCTTTCGCTTTGCATAGTAGAGTTTTAACTTGCACTTACAGATGTAGCGACGAACTGTAGTTACTGACAGTGGTTTTCTGAAGTGTTCCTGAGCCCATGTGGTGATATCCTTTACACACTGATGTCGCTTTGTGACGCAGTACCGCCTGAGGGATCGAAGGTCCGTAATATCATTGCTTGCGTGCAGTGATTCTCTGAACCTTTTGATGATATTACGGACCATAGATGGTGAAATCCCTAAATTCCTTGCAATAGCTGGTTGAGAAATGTTGTTCTTAAACTGTTGGACAATTTGCTCACGCATTTGTTCACAAAGTGGTGACCCTCACCACATCCTTGTTTGTGAATGACTGAGCATTTCATGGAAGCTGCTTTTATTTCCAATCATGGCACCCACCTGTTCCCAATTAGCCTGTTCACCTGTGGGATGTTCCAAGTAAGTGTTTGATGAGCATTCCTCAACTTTCTCAGTCCTTTTTGCCGCTTGTGCCAGCTTTTTTGAAACATGTTGCAGGCATCAAATTCCAAATGAGCTAATATTTGCAAAAAATAACAAAGTTTTCCAGTTCGAACGTTAAGTATCTTGTCTTTGCAGTCCATCCAATTGAATATAGGTTGAAAAGGATTTGCAAATCATTGTATTCTGTTTTTATTTACCATTTAGCCAACGTGCCAACTTCGCTGGTTTTGGGGTTTGTACTAAGACTGCGTATACAAGTGGTAACAAGTGCAAAAGTCGTGTGGACCGCCCTATTGAAATGATCTTTTTGCGTGTATACGGACTGTCACCACGGAGACGCTCATTATCCTCCACATTTCTGGCATCATGTGGTTCAACCTGTGCCTTTTCGTCATTTTGTTAACATGCACAGCACACAAATAAAATATGCACCACCTTTTCTGGGCTATACCGAAGTGCGGTCTAAACAACAGAAGCCAATTTTAGCACGCTGAAGGTGCGCTGAAAGTTTCATTTAGAGAAGAGTAATAGATTGTATTTGTAAAAAGCACTTTACATTGAGTAAACAACCTCAAAGTACTACAGTGTGTTACAAAAATACAAATAAAAAGATAATAAAAATAAACTAAAAATAAAAACTAGAACAGCCAAATAGCTAGAACTAGTATGCATTTATCTAAAAAAAAAGGCTTTTTTTTAAAAGAAGGGTTTTTAAGCCTTTTTTAAAAGCATCCACAGTCTGTGGTGCCCTCAGGTGATCTGGGAGAGCGTTCCACAGGCTGGGAGCGGCGGAGCAGAAAGAGTTTCAGTGATGAAATATTGTATAAGGTTGTGTACCGACTCGCCGGATCCAGAGAGATGGTGGTATTAAGCAAGTGTGATAACAAAAGAGCGAATTATTTGGTGTAAAAAAGGAAGTCCAAGTCTTGTAGTGGCTGGTTGAGGTAGAACTCGGCTACACAGGCATAAAGCACACATTAAGTTATTATCATTACTAACATTATCATCAAAGTGTACCTGATAAAAAAAGGGAGTGGCGGGAGCATGAAAAGTTTTTTTTCCCCACTTTCTGTTGCAGGGCGAATGTTGCTGAATGACAGTAAAAAAGGTCCGCCGCATATTCGATATCGTCGACCTTACGGCTGTGCTGTCCTTGCCATGAGCGACGTCCTGCAAACCATCTCAGAACTTAGAGAGGAAAAAGACTTTGTCCTTAAAGTCTACATGTGAGTTCCACACGAGTGTTCGAAGTGTACAGTACCGTATTTTTCTGACTGTAAGGCGCACTTAAAATCCTTTCATTTTTTTCAAAAATCGACAGTGCGCCTTATAACCCGGTGCGCCTTATGTACGGAATAATTCTGGTTGTGCTTACCGACCTTGATGCAATTTTTTTTGGTGCATAGTGTAATGATAAGTGTGACCAGTAGATGGCAGTCACACATAAGAGATACATGTAGACTGCAATATGACGCCAGTAAACAACACCAAAACTTTAAATGTTCCATTGAAAATAAAGAATGTTACACACGGCGCTCAAAAATCTGTCAAAATGTTTTTAGTATGACTTTGAAGCCGAATCGCTTGATGGATTGTCGACCCATTACGGCTACCGTAATCGGAGAAGTATTAGTATGGTGTGTGTATAAGGACCGCAAAATGGCAGCCATTAGCAGACATATTATCTGGCGTTTTGTTTCACAATATTATGCAAAACCCACTTTTCTTACCTTCTATTACCTGCTGATGTGTATTTGAGATCTGCATAAGTCCTGAAAATGTACGCACTGTAGTCCGTACCGACACCGTAGTCGATAAGCTTCCTCTTTTTCACTATCTTCTTGTTATATGGCATTCACTCTCTTCTGTTGCCATTTTTAATATAAAGTAGCGTAAAGTTCTAACTTATATCTCACTATGGAAGCGCTAAAAACTACCAGTGTAGTGGGTTTACATTATTCACCCACGGAACTTTAGTTATTAGAGAGTTCCGGTCGTACGGTTTTTCACGGGACACATTTCCGGCGTTGTTGCACTAGTGAGCCACGGATGAGATTTAAGTAAAATCTGAATGTCATTAAAACAGTTAGCTCCATCTTTTGACACTTCTTCCACTCCCGTCCTTGCACGCTACACCGCTACAACAAAGATGACGGAGAGAAGACGCTGTCGAAGGTGAGCCACGTAAATAAGACACATAATAATAAATAAGGCGCATCCTGAAGCGACTATCAGAAAGCCTGTAAAACATAATCTATGCAACATTTTGACCAAAGAACCACAATTACATGTTATGTAGACCACAAGGAAGTGTTTTCAATTTTGAAAAAAAATCATAATATGACCCCTTTAATGCGCCGTATAATCCGGTGCGCCTTTTGTATGAAAAAAGACCTGAATAGACCCGCTCATCGGCAGTGCGCCTTATAATCCGGTGCGCCCTATGGTCCATAAAATACGGTATGTATAATGTATACAGTATGTAAATGTATGTTTATGTTTGTGGATGTTGTCTGCTTCATAAAACATTCAGCTGTAACAACGAGAACGAATGGCATCAAATCCATGAAAACATAATCCGCAAGTCCAGTACCAAATACTCGGCCCCCGGGAACAACTACGGTATGACACCCTTTTCAAAATATTTTTACTTCACCTACTGCACTTGTTTATTTGTTTTTATTAGAATTCTAGGTTTGGGTATTGTTTAGATCAGTGGTCCCCAACCGGACCGGTACCGGTCCGTGGACCGAATGGTGGCCGTGGCCGCACAAGAAATAAAAAAAAAATAAAATAAAAAAAAAAATATATATATATATATATATATATATATATATATATATATATATATATATATATATATATATATATATATATATATATATATATATATATATATATATATATATATATATATATATATATATATATATATATATATATATATATATTTTGAATTAAATCAACATAAAAAACACAATATATACATTATATATCAATATAAATCAATACAGTCTGCAGGGATACAGTCCGTAAGCACACATGATTGTATTTCTTTATGAGAAAAAATAAATACAAATTTTTTATTACCTCCCCCCCGGTCCGTGGGACAAATTTTCAAGCATTGACCGGTCCGCAATTACAAAAAGGTTGGGGACCACTGGTCTAGATCACAAGTGTCAACCACATCATTTGAAAGGGTCTTATTATGCAAAACCAACTTTTCTTACATGTTGGTACCTGTTTTTGTCTATTTATTATCCCCATAAGTGCCCAGAAATGTGAAATCAGATATTTACAAAACAGTCTTGCTTTCCTTCCTACCGATAAAGCCTAATTGGATGAAACGTGTTCCAAGACAAACCAAATAGTCCAGTTGCGATGGATTGAATGCCCTGAGAATACAATGACCTGAATGAAGGAAAACATCCATAGACACCTTCCTTCATACTTGCTCCAAACGAGCTGTTGGGAATTTTCCCCTATATATGACGTTTTCCAACATGTGACGTCAGTGGATATCTCCATCAATCAATCAATCAATCAATGTTTATTTATATAGCCCTAAATCACAAGTGTCTCAAAGGGCTGTACAAGCCACAACGACATCCTCGGTACAGAGCCCACATACGGGCAAGGAAAAACTCACCCCAGTGGGACGTCGGTGAATGGGGGGGGGAGCCGCCTATCCCAGCTGGGCGGGCAGGAGGAGTACACCCCGGACAAGCCGCCACCTCATCGCAGGGACGCTTCCAAATTGGGTAATCAAAACTACAGTCAAACACACTGCAAAAACTGAAATCTAAGTAAGATTAAATATCTCAAATAAGGTTGATATTTGCTTATTTTCTGTCTGATAAGATAATTCTTCTCACTGAGCAGATTTTATGTTAGAGTGTTTTACTTGTTTTAAGGGTTTTGGTCCTAAATTATCTCAGTAAGATATTACAGCTTGTTGCTGAGATTTGATGACCTATATTGAGTAAAACATGCTTGAAACTAGAATATCAACTGTTGCAAAGCTCTGTCATCAACACTCACAAGTATAAAAGTACTTTTTTAAAGTAATAATTTCTTACTTCTAGCATGAAAAAAAAAAATCATGATGCCGAGCGCATATCATTATGTCAAGATAATGGCACTAGCATTTACTTAATTTAAGAATATTTTTCAACATATTAAGCAAAAAGGTCTCTTTTTTTTTTCTACCAAGAAAAGTGCACTTGTTATTAGTGAGAATATACTTATTTTGAGGTAATTTTGGGTTCATTGAGGTTAGCTAATTTTACTTGTTTTGGAAAGTCTTGACAAGCCAAATTTTCTTGTTCTATTGGCAGATAATTTTGCTTAGTTCAAATAAAATACCCCTAATTTTTGTATTTTTTTTTCTTGTTTTTGAACACTGACTTTTTGCAGTGCAGCTGCTGTGCAATAAGTACATTACTTTCAGTATAAACACTTCACAGGACTCAACAAAAGACAAGTCAAGACAAGACAAATACATTCAGCTTAATGGCAAAGACTACTTCCTGGCTAGTGTAACCGATGTTCTCCTCCTGTGCATTGAATGTAGATTTTAATGAACTGCTGCTCAGCTGCACTTTACTGACAATGCAGGAAATACAAACGTTGGTCAATATTTTTCTGCCATCGTCGAGCCCATCTCCCGTTATTGTGGACAAAAGGGCAGTTACGTACGACAATGTAGTGGATTGTCCGAAGCTTAAACAGGCAACAAAAGTAGTTTAGTACAACAAATTTATTTACCCATTATCAGAAGTGCAGGTTGAATTAAGTTGGCCGTGCAGACAGACCACATGTTACTCCGGAGTAAACAAGACACACACAAGCCAAAATCACTCTCGAGTTCCGGTCTTCTGCCATTTTTTATATGTCTCCTGTGCGTCATTGTTTGTTATCTAATGCGTCATGATTGTTTTGTTTTGGTTTTGTCTGTTCCAAAACAACCTTGTATCTCTTAGTCATATTTGGAAATTCTAAACATTCTGTAGACAGGTTGGCACAACTCCATATTCACCTTTGTCCCACTGGCACAGAATAGAAGAGAAATTAAATGAGCGTACATTCTTGATAGACATGCAATATAGGTCAAAGGTCAGAAATTCTACTACATACCCGCCTTCCAGGGTCTTAAGACCCTGGACCAAAACAATTTCTGATGTAGACTACTAAGTTAAATCTCTACCACAGATAGAGGCAAAAACCTCAATGTTTTTATACGAGGCAAAAATTCCGTCTATGACCCTCCTTCAGAGCGATCGCTGTTACCAGCCTGCAGTAAAACCATCTCACAGAACACAATTAGTGGCCTACCCTTTGATTTAGTAAAGGAATAACAAATACTTTGATCATGAACATCATTGAACATAAATAGATGAATGTATATAGACTTATGACTGTAAGACATTTGCAAAAATATTTTTCCCGGCATTTGCAATGGATGTAGTTACCAATATTGTTAATTACCAATTAATTTTGAGCACACAACTGAATTTCGTGTGAGTCCATGTTCGATTAGTGCTCGTATAGATGGCTCGGTGGTGCCTCAGGCTGGTGGCCTGCCGACACCTCGTTGGGCTTTTGGCTGCCTTGGTGAAGAAAGAGATCCACTCAAACAGTCTGTCTCTGTCTCTTCTTGGGGTGTGGTTCAGTCCATTGGGCAGACTGTTCAGTGGCCGGTGCGTGCTGGCCGAAATTGGGGAAAAGCTGAGAAAAAGTTGGAGCTGTGGGGGCTTTGGGGAAGGCGGGGGCAGAGTATGGGGCGTGGGGCTTTGGTCCAGGCCTCCTCGCCGCTTCGGCACTCCCGACACTTCTTTCCACAGCTGCTGGAGTCCTGGTGGACACATTGGCTGGCAACCTTAGTTGTTCTCGTCATCGCTGGCAAGGTGTTGTCTCTCCTCTCGGTTCCTTCCAGTCAGGTATCGGGTGTTGGTCCTGGATTGGCTTTGACCGTGCCCCTCTTAGCGAGTGCAAGGGAATCTGGGGTGGCTGCTTTCATCCTCAAATCTGCACAGAGGAACTGGCACACAAATTCTACATTTTGCAAACTTACCATTTTGGTCTCATGGTCTTTCCACCTTCCTAGGAAGCTGCTGGTCCTGAGAGTGCTGATCTTGTGACTGAAGAAGATTAACCTGTTTTCTTAAATTAGGTGCCGTTGTTTGACCTAATCTTTTTGGGGAAACCATGTCGGGATATTAGATCATTCACAAAACATTTAATTACTGAATTGGCACCCTCCTTTGAGGTTGGGGTTGCTTTCGCCAACCACTGCAATTGTCAATCTAAATCATTACGTTCCTTTATCCTTGTACCGGATTGATCATATTGATTAAATAAAACCTCAACACGCTCAAACTTGACCCAATCCAAACTCACCTCCCCCCTCTGTCCCTCTCACAGGGACAGTGTTAGTCGTAGTAATAGTAATAGTAATAGTAGTAGTAGTATTAGTACTTTCAGAAACATCCAAGAAAAAGAAAAGGCAGCTGATAGTCAAGTGCAGCAAGAACAGAGGCGGAGGACAGGTCATGTTTGAGGTCACTGTTCGCTTTTGCAATAGTACTTTGATATTTTACAACACCTAGTGAATTATTGTGGCCTCAATAATTCACTAAATAGTTGTATTTAATTTAGTCTATCTATGATGGGACAATGCACAGAAACATTAAGTTCAGAAACAGATATGTTCTGTACCAGATTATATCTAAATAGCTACTTTCCATCTGCAGTCCCTGGCTACCTAAATTAAAGGGATCCAAAAATCAAGCAATAAAATTATGACACTAATTAATCATAATAAATATATACATTCATAATAATCAATAATTAATCAAAAATAATCATACTGTAGCATGTAATCAATTATAAGAAAAGTCACCAAATGCCCCTTCATGGACACATACTTACCATACAATACAACCACACCTTATTTACATCATCACACAAAGACCATACATGCTCTTGTTCACATCTGTCATCATTCGTAAAAACAACCAAGATTTTAACAGCCATACCTCACAATTTACAACAAAATGCTCTCATGGATAAATATACTACACATTAAGTTGATGTGTCAACATAATGCCCATCTTAGTGACCGTGTGAGCAGCCTTGATTGCTCCAAAGCCACCTTTTAACTTCAAATTTTCTATTCCTTTTGTTATAACGTGGAGAAGGCTAATTGGTCTGTACATGTTCTGGTCTTCTTTATTTCCTGCTTCATGGATTTAATCATAGTAGCAGTTTCTCGACGTGGTAGGGAAAGTGTTTTCCGTTATTGATTTATTTATCAATCGTTGTTATACGAGCAATAATACAATCCTTATATGTTTTTAGGAAGATAGTGTCCAACCCATATATATATATCTCTAGATCGTGAGTCTGATAATGCAGTGGAGATTTTGTTTACCGTAACTTTGTTTCATTTGTTAATTCTAAAATTAGTCCATCCTGAATAAATGACCATTATTTGCACTGATTTTGAGGGACTTTTTATTCAGGGTTTGTACAGACTGATGAAATGTTCATTAAAATTATTACTTATGTCCAGACTGTCTGCGACAGTAGCGCCATTGATATTTAATGTTATAGTGTTGTTTCTTGTTTGCTCTCTTTCCGTAAGTTTGTATCTGGTTTTCCATAACTCTCTATTGTTCCCTTTTGCAGCTTTGATTAATTCTAAATGAAAGTCAGCCTTAGACTTCCGCATAAACATTGTAACTTTGTTCCTCCAAACTTTTAAAATCATACGATCTGTATTTAGACCTGTTTTAATTGCTCTTATGAGAGCTGAGTCCTCATGTCTTTATTACAATCCAAATTGTTTTATTAATCCAATGGTATTTTTATTTTACACTCTTCTTTCTGGTTTTGTATTCGTGTATTTACAGATGTTCTCTTTGATTTTTGTCATCCAATTGTAATTCTAGTAGGGCTGCTTATCATTTGTATCATGTAGAAGCCGTTTATAATATCCTTAAGTTTCTTTCTACGTGTTTTATTTAACCAGTCCAGATTAACGTCCCCCATGACGTTACTTCTTTCATACTATGCTGTTTGAGGATGTCTGAAAATTAATCAAGAAAAATGTCTTTAGCTGTGGTCGGTCGGTGTACTACAATTACCTTGAAATACATTTCTGAGGAAAATGTGATTTTAATTTCAACATACTCAAATTGATCTACTTTTAATGTTTTCCCTTTCATAAATCATAATTCCTCCCCCCTTTGTCACTCGATCTGTCTTTTCTGTAATCTTGTCCCCCGGGACATTAATTAGAACGAAAGGTGTTATGGGTTTTAACCATGTGTCTGATAGACAAGGTAATCCGGATTAGAGTCTGACAGTAACTGCTGTATTTGTTCAGTATGTTTCCTGTGGTAGAAAGTTTAATAATGCGGACACGTTTGTTACTGAATACTTTCTACAGACTTCTGTCTCTCTGCGACTTTGTGTATGTAATAAGCAACTACAATTATTTGATATGCTTAAATTTTGTTTTAGCTCAGCTGTTGTGTAGCTGCTAGCTCTTTGTAGCCTACAGCAGGAATGTCCAAATTGCAACCAATAGCTATGTTTTTAACAGACAACCGAAATAATTGAAAATGTGGTATTAGCGTATCGGTTCAATCAGCGGCAGCTACGCCCTGTTTTATCATATGCCCTAAATTTTTGGTTTCGTAGGCAGGACAGAGGGAACAATGTGGGTCATTAGTTGTCCATCTTATACCATTCTAATTGTTGTAAGGATAGTTCACATGAGCGGCCATACCTTGAGTCCCACCCTATATAAGAGTCAAAAGGCTCCTATTATGAGTCGTCTAATTGGTGATCATACACTTTGGCGGTTTGGGTGGCAGGGCACACGGACGCACCTCAGTCAGCCAGTGCTAGGACAGTTGGAGCAGTCCCCGTCCTCCACTCGTTCCTGGGAGGCGTCCCCAGTAGTTGTCAGCTGATGTCGTGCTGTCAGGCAACATCAGGAAGTTCCTTCTGTGCAGTATTGAATTGTCAGGGCACAGTTCGTAAGCAGGTCATTACAAGGTGTGTGCAGGTTGACCACAAAGGAATGCTTCAAAGATTGTGTTGAACATTGTCCGTTGACACTTATGTCCAGCAGGGGTCTGTTTGTATCCTGCTGTTCGTCCTGCTGTCACACCTGTATTTTTTGTGAGCATGTTCTGGCTACACCTTGGAGCTTGTCTTGTTCAGAGAAGCTGGCAGTCCCCCGGCTGCACATCCTTTCCACCCTCGCTTGACCTAGCACAACCGTGGCTACCACCCAAGTCCGTCTGTATGGTTTTACGTTTTGTTGAGGTTTTTTCCTCCAGAATTTTGGAACTCAAAACATGTACACCCATCGTTTTCATATCCTCTCGGTTAGTTAAATTTTGCATATCACGTTTTAAAATTACAGTCTTAACTATCCCATTAATTGCTAATCAATAACCTTAATTCAAAGATTATACGTACTACTTCATGTGTATTTAAGTACCCTTTTAATTCACTTAAAGATTATCTATGAGTTAATTTAAACTATCATTTGTCTATCAGTAGCCGCGAGCAAGCTGTCATGCTTGCACTCTGACCTCCCGCTGTGCGTGATATTCTCCAAAACAAAAGAATGTTTTTATTCACGTTTCTCCTTATCTTTCAGCTAAATCTTTTAATCTTTTAACTTTTAACGTCCGCACTGTGTTTATTTTTTTGTCTGCATTTTAATTTTGCTTTTATTTTCTTTCATTTCACTTTGTTGTCTGTGAAGCACTTTGAGTCTGCCCTTTCCTGGAAAAACGCCACACAAACAAAGCTGCCCCGCCTTGCCTTGCCTGTCTCCGACTGGTTATCCAACCTAGTCACAACAAACACACAAGGCCATGCTCTAAGCGCCAGGCTTAATCACACTTCTCCTCTTTTTAACACTTTATCCGCTCTTATTCTATTTATTAATGTAGGCTGTTATTTGTAATTATTATTCAACACTATTCACAGCAAACGGTTGTAAAGTTATAGTTATTCGCATTATACTCTCAAAATCTGTAGCTAACTGAAAGCTGTTGAGATTTGGTTTGCCTCTTTCATCTCAGTGGCCTATTGGTTAGAGTGTCCGCCCTGAGATCGGCCGGTCGCAAGTTCAAAACCCCGGCCGAGTCATACCAAAGACTATCAATCAATCAATCAATCAATGTTTATTTATATAGCCCTAAATCACAAGTGTCTCAAAGGGCTGTACAAGCCACAACGACATCCTCGGTGTCGAGTGGGTCTGACATAATATTGTGAAAGTCCAACACATCAGCGAAAGTCCAGTCCATGGTGGGGCCAGCGGGAACCATCCCGAGCGGAGACGGGTCAGCAGCGTAGAGATGTCCCCATCTGATGGACAGGCTAGCGGTCCACCCCGGAGCAGAGTAGAAAAGAAAAGAAAAGAAACGGCAGATCAACTGGTCTAAAAAGGGAGTCTATTTAAAGGCTAGAGTATACAAATGAGTTTTAAGATGAGACTTAAATGCTTCTACTGAGGTAGCATCTCTAACTTTTACCGGGAGGGCATTCCATAGTATTGGAGCCCGAATAGAAAACGCTCTATAGCCCGCAGACTTTTTTTGGGCTCTGGGAATCACTAATAAGCCGGAGTTCTTTGAACGCAGATTTCTTGCCGGGACATATGGTACAATACAATCGTCAAGATAGGCAGGAGCTTGACCATGTAGTATTTAAAAAATAAAAAATAAAAAATTTTGGAGCCAAATCACCAAAAATGATTCCCGGGCGCGGCACCGCTGCTGCCTACTGCTCCCCCCACCTCCCAGGGGCGATCACGAGTATGGGCCAAATGCAGAGGACAAATTCCACCACACCCAGTGTGTGTGTGACAATCACTGGCACCCCAACTTTAACTCTAACTTTATTCTGTCATGCCATTATCCTCTTCTAGCTCAACATCCAGAAGTATGGTGTACTGCAATGTCTAAATAAAAATATAAATTACTCCAAACTAAAATGTCAGACTGCACTTTAAAGTTACCTGACTTAAACTTACTTTTATTAAATTGATTTCCAAACTAACTACCACCACAGCAGACATCTTCCTCAATCCTATCCCAATACTCCCATAAATTAAAAGTGTTTCACAATAGTGGTTAAGTAGTTATTTTAAGTAATAGATCTCAATATGTAGAAATTAATAAGACTAAATCTTTACCAGAAAGAGTAACTTGACAGAGTATATGAACTAACTTCTTGAGAATAATAATTGATCATAAATATGTTTGAAGCCACATATTGAACATATTAAAGAAAAATATCCAAATCCATTGCTATTCGGTATAAAGTAAAACACATGCTGAATAAGAAATGTCTGCACATGTTATATTATTCATTTATTTTTCCATATGTAATATTGTTTTGAAGTTTGGGGAAATGTTTATAGAAGAAATATAGACCCAATACTTAAACTTAAAGGGCTCATTTCAATAATACGCAAAGCATTATTATTATGATCATATCAATCTATTTTTTATAAGTCATAATGTGTTAAATGTTCAGATAATTTAATTTTAAAACAATGGCAATTATGTTTCCAAGTAAAGAACAACAGCCTTCCAGTTTGTATTCTTAGCTTATTTACATTATGAGGAGACACTATCATTTACAGGGGATATTGATTTTTGAAATAGGTCAAGTAAAATAAAATAAAAACACAAATGTATTTCAGTTTTAGGATTTAAATGATGTACCATCCTCAGTGATGAGCTGAACACATGTAGTTTTTTGTTATGGTTTTGGAGACCCTTGAAAAGTAAAGTTTTTTGAACATTATAAAATATAGTAACAATTACTTTCATCTTTTAACGTTGATGTTCCAGGTAATTTAATGTTCAGTAAATGTATATCATAGGCCGCCTATTCTTTTTTTTCGGTCATTCTTTTTCTTTTTTGTTCTGTGTGTAAATGTGTATGATTGTTAATATGTCTAATTTACTGTTAAACTGCTCACACAAATTGGTTGATGGTTGATTATATGACCCAAATAAACTTATTTCATCTATTCATTCATTATCTATCGCACTCATAGTTTTATTCCATTTTGGATGTAATTATTCCTATTGATTTCTTCCCCTTTCACTCAAACAACTAAACAAACAAACAATTAAACAAACTTGCAGCTAACCACAATCAACAGCATACCATTTACGAATACCTTCATTTGTCACTTTCTCATCTTTTCTTCACTTTCGTTTTCCTTTACAAACAACATCCTGTATCCATCTCTTCCTTACACTTCACCCAATGTTTCTATTTTCTGTTCTCCTAGAAACCATTCACATAACGTAAGGTTATAAACATTCCTTTCCCATATTTTCTCAAACCATCCTCTTCACCCTCAATCTGTTTTTTCACCCGCTCTCTCTTCCTCTCTCTCTCACTTTCTCTCCTTCTCTCACAATACAAACACAATAATCCAAAATAATCAGTCTTATAAAATAATTTTAGCTTTAGATATGATTTAGGGCAGTGGTTTTCAACCTTTTTTCCCAGTAAAATAAAAAAAATACAGCATAATGTCATCATTTTCTGATTTATTAAATTGTATAACAGTGCACCATATTGCTCATTTGTTGTGGTCTTACTTGACTTATTTGGACAAAAAAATATAAGAATAACTAAAACGTTTTAAAAATTAAACAAATGATTAAATTATAATAAAGATTTCTATACATATAATCAATCATCAACCTTCTTTGGATATTGCAATAGAGATCCATCTGGGCTCGTGAACTTAATTCTAAATATTTATTTTGTTGAATAATTATTCTTCTATAATTATATTTATAAAGGATTTTGAATTGTCGCTATTTTAAAATATTTAAAATCTCAGGTACCCCTTGGCATACCTTCAAGTACCCCCCTTTTTTGTCCGGGCGGAAACACCATATCCTCCTTTGAGAACTACTGGTTTAGCCTATAAAAAATCCTTTGTCTCATACATCATTAGACTGTACAACTCCTCTTTGGGGGGGCTAGGATGACAGGGAATGCAAAACAATAACAGTGCAATACTTTTTTATATCATGGTCGTTAATGCCTAGTTTCTCTTATTTTACTGTTCTATTTTTATTCTCCTTGTAATATTTTTCTATTTTGTTTCCATTTATACCCTTATTAGTTACTGTTTACTTTTTACTTCTTCTTCCTGAGGGAACTCTCCTGAAGGAATCAATAACGTGTTATCTGTCTATCTATCTATCTATTACTAACCCGAGCACAATTCATGACGTCATGCTCATCTTGCAGACAGTTATTTCCATTTAGTTTTATTCTCTACATGTAATTCTACATGCACCAATGTCACATAGAAATTTGCTTTCTTTGTTATTTATTTACATTATTATTTCTGGTTTACTTGCTGTCTGTTTACTTAAGTTCTCATATTTTGGTCTGTCTTCCTTCTGATTAGAATTTGTTTAACGCTTCTCTACGTTTTGTTTTGACAATGGCGCTGAGTGTTGGCGAGTCTTATCTGTACTTCTTCAGACTCTATGTTTCACAGTTTGCACAGATGCCCTTAGATGTATTAGAATATAAATTTAACTTTTATTTTATTGTGTGTTTATTCCTGAAAAAAATTAAAATGTCAATGTATAATCAATTTATCTGTATCAAATTTAAATTCAATATTATTAATTAATTTGTTGTATAACTATTAATTCAAAGTTACAATGTGTCCTAATCTATGATGTGCGTGCGTGTGTGTGTTTGTCTCAACTTCCACACAGGAACTGGATGGATCAGATAAGCAACAAGGCTGTTCAATACAGTATATTACACACATAATTAATGACTAATGAATTTAACAATGCTTCAATGTCCCAGTCCAAATGTATGTATTGATATTTAAATGTTTATTTATTCATATACAGTATATTTTATTTTTCCTATTATCAAAACCAACCTGTCAGCCTTCTCTTCAGATTGAGTACAGCTGTCCACTATATATATTTATATATAGTTTTTTATTTATTTATTTATTTATTCTTTAAACCTAGCTCAATGCTAAACTAATCCAATGCTATGCTAACAGTGTCACACCTCTTCGGCCCAATGCCTCGTGCAGCTGACACTCACACAGCCTCGCCACTTCTGACACTCTTATCTCAAAATGTCTCCCAGCTGAGACTCCTTTTTTTTTTTTCTTTATATGCGTCACACAGTCACTCACACAGAGAATTTACCAGCGAGCAAGAGCCTTTTTTCCCGTACTCAAAATCTCAGTGTGTAAAACAACTGTAATATCGCACAGTCACAATCACCAGTATAGTTTAAAACAAATTCAAATGACTGGAATTCGCTCGCAGCGCCAAAGAGGGGTAGCTTCCCTGCTTAGGCTGCTGCCTCCACGATCCAACCTCTTGATAAGCGGAAGAAAATAATTATATGGATGGATCATTCACTCATGTGTTTTCTGTACATAACTTTGTCTACTTTCTCACACGCACACACATTTTAGACAATTTCCCAACTTTTACAGATAGCGGGGCTGTGAGAAAAAGCGTGAAGGGAGGTTGGGAGGTGAGGAAAAGGAAGGGGGGGGGGGGGGGGGAATTAAACCAGATAAGAAACCAGGTGCTACACAAAAGTTATTAAATTACGCATATATCTAAATGTACCAACATAAACTGACTCACTCAATACACACACATTTCAGCATTCATCATTATACACACACATTGTTAAATTACCATACCACCCAATTGTCCGGACAAATATAAACAACTAATGCACGCATGCTTTTGTGGAATCGGCCGTCTCATATCACAAAAACCAGGTTCCATCATTGCTCATAAAACGGCGATTAACCCGTTTCATTGGAGCAGCACCTGCGTTATCCCTGACCATCACGGAAAAAACCTGGCCTAACGCCCAGTAGGACCACGGGGAATCACCCCGCAATCCTACAGACTCGTGTCTGGTCAGTCCATACAGTTTCACCAAGTTTCACCAAAGCTCTACCATATGCAGCCCGATCAATACCTGTCTATTTGCAGCAAATTTCCAAATTCGTCGTGACAGCTATCCGCTCAGTTGATCTCCTTTACCGGAGTCAATGAGCGGTCACCTATAAGAGGCTTTTCCCACCGCTGCAGTTTCCACATAAACAGATATGTCGCACCTTCATAGACGTCATCAATTTATATGGGCCAAATGTCACACCAGTTAGCAAATCTTGCCTATAATTTAGCTGTATCCAACTCTGACTAATCTGATGCACTTGCAGCAAGAAGCATCCTCTGCCAGCAACGACAGAGGATGAAGAGGTTAAAAGAAATTTTTCGTCTCACATCGTCTATGCTTTAAAAACACTCCAAACCACCAAAATTCTATCAACAATCCCCTTATGTTAAAAACAAGAAATCACAAGTTTTCAACAAACACACAGACAAATGATCACATATAAAACAACTCAATCCAACCATAATTTACCCCAGTCCAGGTTGTTTTTGGAGAACCTGACTAAACCTATCTTTTATCAAAAATAGATTCAGCAATTAGTCTTATCGATCCGGCTCTCTCCAGGCAGAAAATGTTTACACTTTAAGCAAAACGCTTACCTTGTGATGCGCGCGTGCAACACACTGTCTGCCTGACAGAGAGAGCGGGAGCGGCTGTCGACCTGTAACTTCTAAACCATCCTGTTCGTGATGCCAATTTGTGTAGTGGATTGTCCGAAGCTTAAACAGGCAACAAAAGTAGTTTAGTACAACAAATTTATTTACCCATTATCAGAAGTGCAGGTTGAATTAAGTTGGCCGTGCAGACAGACCACATGTTACTCCGGAGTAAACAAGACACACACAAGCCAAAATCACTCTCGAGTTCCGGTCTTCTGCCATTTTTTATATGTCTCTTGTGCGTCATTGTTTGTTATCTAATGCGTCATGATTGTTTTGTTTTGGTTTTGTCTGTTCCAAAACAACCTTGTATCTCTTAGTCATATTTGGAAATTCTAAACATTCTGTAAACAGGTTGGCACAACTCCATATTCACCTTTGTCCCACTGGCACAGAATAGAAGAGAAATTAAATGAGCGTACATTCTTGATAGACATGCAATATAGGTCAAAGGTCAGAAATTCTACTACAACAACACAGTGAAATAAAAACATACCCAACAATATAGGAAACACAAAATTTGTCAATATTTTTCTGCCATCGTCGAGCCCCTATACAAATATAATAGTACAAAACAAGAAATGGTAAACTTTAAGTTCTTAACGAAACAATAAATGCACTTTTATGTCGTCGCATGGACGCTGTTGCGTCTGACCAGTCCTCCCTCCCAGGGAATTAAAGTCACTGGTCAATCCCAAGTTCTTTCAGATGACATATGCAGAGTAAGAAGGACCATCAAGACAGAATAGGACTATTAACAAGTTTTACTGAAACTTCAGGAGACAAGCCCACATCAATACATTCATATCGGCTTCTCGAATTGGTTTCCCATTCAAACGGAAGAGCCAACTTCTTGCACACAATGAAAGCCCCCACCTGTCCAGAAAGGAATACAGCCTCATTGTTCTACTACAGATAAGACATAAGGGAGTACTCCAACTCCTACAGTGCAAGCTTTCAAGGTAACACACACAGTTTACTTGCGGACATAAAATTAAAAAAATAGAAAGAGTACAAATGGAAAAACACTAGCTGCTTTAAACATAGAAATAACTCTTAACATATATGCATTCTCCACAACGCCTACCTCTACCGTTATCAGGGACAAAAGGGAAGTAGAAAGGCGTGTTCAACGCATATAAAGAGGCAGGTGTCACAACAATTATTGCAGT
Source organism: Entelurus aequoreus (assembly GCF_033978785.1). NCBI lineage: Eukaryota > Metazoa > Chordata > Actinopteri > Syngnathiformes > Syngnathidae > Entelurus > Entelurus aequoreus. Next base: position 30,584,178 of record NC_084731.1, on the reverse strand, counting down.
AGTTAGTTTAGTTTTTTAGTTTAGTCTTTATTTGAAGGGACAATGCACAGAGACATTAAGCTCAAAGACAGATATGTTCTGTACCAGATTATAGCTAAATAGCTCATTTCCATCTGCAGTCCCTGGCTACCTGAATTAAAGAGATACAAAAATCATGCAATAAAATTATAACATTAAAATTATACTATAGCATGTAATCAAATTAAGAAAAGTCATAAAATGCCCTTTCATTGACACATAATTATACAATACAACCATACCTCATTTACATAACACAGAAAATACATGCTCTTGTTCACATCTGTCATCATTTGTAAAAAAAAAACATGATTTTAACACGTGCACCTCACAGCTTACAACAAAATGTTCTCATGCATAAATATAATACACATAAAGTTGACATGTCAAACATAGTGCCCACCTCAGTGACCGTGTGAGCAGCTTTGATTGCTCCAAAGCCATGTTTTAACTTCAATTGTGAATGAAGAGTAATCTGTTAGACTTTTCAAGTAGGAGGGACAACGAGACAATGGTTCCACATTGACAAAACATTGAACAACCTTCAGGTATTTTCATGTAACTTACACATTTTGTGTAATTATAACAATAATACAACATATAAAATACATTATTTTACATGACATAATTGACCCCGTTACACTAGGGCAACACACTTATGACAAACTGAAATTAGTGCATACTTGCAAATGAGACTCAGAGGTGTAGGAAATAAATAAAAAAAGACAGATTTTATCAATAAACAAATTAGCATTCATTGTCACCACCTACTCAGTGGCCTAGTGGTTAGAGTGTCCGCCCTGAGATCAGTAGGTTGTGAGTTCAAACCCCGGCCGAGTCATACCAAAGACTATAAAAATGGTACCCATTACCTCCCTGCTTGGCACTCAGCATCAAGGGTTGGAATTGGAGGTTAAATCACCAAAAATGATTCCCGGGCACGGCCACCGCTGCTGCCCACTACTCCCCTCACCTCCCAGGGGGTGATCAAGGGTGATAGGTCCAATGCAAAGAATAATTTCGCCACACCTAGTGTGTGTGTGACAATCATTGGTACTTTAACTTTAACATGAACAAAGTACCAAACATTGGTGTTGTTGAGTACCTATACCTGTTGCCAGGTACCAGGATTGATCGATTCAAAAGTGAAAGGTACCCATCCCAATCTGACTCTGCGGTAACCACACCTTAATTTTGTGTCATTTTAGTGCCGCTAAGCTATTGCTGTAGCGAAGTGTTGTGTGTGTTAGAGTTGTATCATTTCCAACTGTCTGTAAGGCCTTGAATGTGTACTGACAAATGACTTTCAAAGAATCTCGTCATTCTTCATCTCGTGTGCGTTTTTGCAGGCCTCATCATCTCGTTACAGCTGTTACGAGGCGACTTGGAGAATCTCCGCCGAGAAAACAAAGCCATGCTGAGCGGAGGCATGGCCATGACACGCAAGCTGGGCTTCCCTGATGTCATTATGCCTGGTGAGCGCGTGCGTCTCGCCGACGTCTCACAGCACTTTGGCGACTGAAAGCTTTGTCGGTCTGCGCTCGCAGGGGACGTGCGGAACGACTTGTACTTGACGCTGGAGCGGGGCGACTTTGAAAGAGGAGGAAAAAGCGTTCAGAAGAACATTGAAGTTGGCGTTTTTGTGCTGAGCGCTGACGGAGAGCTTGTGAAGGTGACAACGGAAAAATATGTTGTTGTGCAATCTAATTTTCATGCTTAAATGAAGATGATTAGCAGAGGTAAACACCCACTTTTTGTTTTTGTGTAGTGGGAAAAGCATGTGAGAAAAGGAGTAATGCGATAAAACAAACTTCCTCGATGTCTGTGTATATTCTTAGGTGCGACCTTTCACCTTTCATCTGAAAGGTTTTTTCAGTTGTAGAACTTCAGGTGTTGAGTCTCCCTACGTCGGGGGTGTCCAAACTTTTTCCACTGAGGGCCGCACACGGAAAAATTTAAGCATGCGGGGGCCATTTTGATATTTTTCATTTTCAAACCTTAAAGGCCTACTGAAACCCACTACTACCGACCACGCAGTCTGATAGTTTATATAACAATGATGAAATCTTAACATTGCAACACATGCCAATACGGCCGGGTTAACTTATAAAGTGCAATTTTTAATTTCCCGGGGAACTTCCGGTTCAAAACGCCTTTGGAGGATGACGTATGCGCGTGACGTAGCCAGTTTAACAGAGGTATGGCTTCCCCATTGAAGCCAATACGAAATAGCTCTGTTTTCATTTCATAATTCCACAGTATTCTGGACATCTGTGTTGGTGAATCTGTTGCAATTTGTTTATTGCATTATGGAGAAAGAAGCTGAGCAAGCAAAGAAGAAAGTCTGTGCGAAGCGGAGTATTTTGCGAGGGAAGTCAGCAACACAACACAGTCGGTGTTTCATTGTTTACATTCCCGAAAGATGCAGTCAAGATCGAAGAACTCGGACAACAGAGACTCTTACCAGGAGGACTTTGACTTTGTTAACAGACGCAGACGCGATACCGTGAGTACGCTTCCAAACATTTGATCGCTTGCTATAACTAGCTGGAGCTAGTAGCTAGGAGCTAGGAGCTAGCATAACAAACACCTAGGTGTTTGTTATGCGGGATTAATTTGTGGCATATTAAATATAAACCTGGTTGTCTTGTGGCTAATAGAGTATATATATGTCTTGTGTTTATTTACTGTTGTAGTCATTCCCAGCTGAATATCAGGTCACCCCCGGCTCTCACAGCATCTTCCCTATCTGAATCGCTTACATTCCCCACTAGTCCTTCACTTGCACTTTACTCATCCACAAATCTTTCATCCTCGCTCAAATTAATGGGGAAATCGTCGCTTTCTCGGTCCGAATCTCTCTCACTTCTGGCGGCCATCATTGTAAACAATAGGGAACTTTGCGTATATGTTCAATTGACTACGTCACGCTACTTCCGGTAGGGGCAAGCCTTTTTTTATCAGATACCAAAAGTTGCGATCTTTATCGTCGTTGTTCTATACTAAATCCTTTCAGCAAAAATATGGCAATATCGCGAAATGATCAAGTATGACACATAGAATAGATCTGCTATCCCCGTTTAAATAAAAAAAATTTCAGTAGGCCTTTAACAAAATATATGGATTCTTTTTTTTTAACCTTTAGGGCTCCCGGGGACCATAAAGGGTCTCAGTCTTTAAAATGTTATTAATAAGACAAATTATTATTATTTTTTATTTAACGCTTACAGTAAATCTCTATATCAACTTCAGGTTGATATAAAGTTTAAAAAAAAAAGGTTTTATGCCTTTTCTGTCAAAGACAACTTTGTTTTTTATAGTAAAACTGAAATATGCAGTATTTAGTATTAGAGCCTTAAAAGATCAATCATGCAGGACACCGTTGATTTTAATTCTTTAATATTTTTGAGTAATCACAGTGAAAAGTTAAATAAAATCCTACTAAATATATTTGGGATCCAAAAGGTCCCCCACTCATAAAGTGATACATTTTTATTCGTTTTTTTTTACTTTTAACACTTAAATTACGAGATCAACTTCAGATATATCTGTCGATTTTACGTTTGAACTATTATTTTGTTTGTTTTATGCTCTTTTGTCAAACAAAACTTTGATGTTTTTATATGGCAACCACACAATATATTGCATATATTGTCCATATATTGTCCATCCATCTTCGGTTGAAGATGGATGGACAATATATGCAATATGTTTTCCACATAAAACATTTTAAAGTGATATTTTTTAAGTAATAATTCATTATAGCATAGAATTTTAGTCTTTTTTTTTTTTTAGCAATGACAAAAAAAAGAAAAATAAACAAAGACAAAAGAAAAAAAACAGCCTGCATGGCAGCTTTGTGTCAACATTGCAACTTTTTCTTGTTAGATTTCACCTCATTCCACTTTTTTTTAAATGTTTTTTTAAATTTTTGCAATATTATCAATTTTGCAATTTTTGCAGAATGTGTGGCGGGCCGGTAAACAATTAGCTGCGGGCCACAAATGGCCCCGGGCCGTACTTTGGACACCCCTGCCCTACGTAGTCTGTCTCTGATGGGTATGTCCCATGGAGGTAATTACAATAGGGTTGTTTATGTATTGTATTATACACAGAGGCATATTTGGCGCGATGTAAAGGTTCGTAAACCGAAAAAGAGGCATTCGTAAATCGCGGTTCCACTGTAGTTAGTAGTAGTTTTTTTTACTATTTATATTACTAAATTATTGTGTATGCACCTTAGGGGATCTGCTCCAATTTCGTTGTTCTTTGAATCTGTTCACTGTAATAATGACAATAAAACTCTATTCTATTCTATTATGTTATATTCTATGGACGGCGTGGCGAAGTTGGTAGAGTGGCTGTGCCAGCAATCGGAGTGTTGCTGGTTACTGGGGTTCAATCCCCACCTTCTACCATCCTAGTCACGTCCGTTGTGTCCTTGGGCAAGACACTTCACCCTTGCTCCTGATGACTGCTGGTTAGCGCCTTGCATGGCAGCTCCCGCCATCAGTGTGTGAATGTGTGTGGAATGGGTGAATGTGGAAATACTGTCAAAGCGCTTTGAGTACCTTGAAGGTAGAAAAGCGCTATACAAGTATAACCCATAACCCATATTCTACACTGTAAAAAAAAATTCTGTAAAAAAACGGTCATCTACTGGCAGCTATGGCTGCCAAACGAAAACCATAAAATTAAAGTAAAACATTGTAAACCAAATAATGATCAAAAACATTATATTTACAGAAATTTTCATGAAACGTTTTGCGGAAAAATATCGTAATTTTACATATTTTTACTAAATTATTAAGATCAACCACCTTTAATAAAGTGACGATGTGCCAACAGTTCTGCAGAAAAATACCTTTATTCTACAGAGTTTTTCCAAATTATTACGATGAAACACCTTTAATGAAGTGACAATGCTGGCAGTTCCACAGAAAAATACCATCATTTTACAGATTTTTTTCTGAATTGTTAAGATCAACCACCTTTAATAAAGTGACGATGCAAACAGTTCTGCAGAAAAATACCTTTATTCTAGTTAGATTGTTAGTATGGACATAGACTTTTATATAACAAGCTACATATTTAATGAAAGATAATCACTGTAATTTTACATTAATTTGAAAGTAATTTAAGAAAATATAAAATGCTGTGTATAATTAATTTGGTATTTTTCTGTAAAAAAATTTGAAATATACATAGTTTGTCATTACTGGCATATTACTTAAAATAACAGGCGGATTGTTTATTTACAGATAATGTCTTCAATTCTACAGTTTTATAAACTATTTAAAAAAAATAGAAACATTACAGTATAAATTTAGAGTAAATTAACCATAAAAATAGGATTTTTTTTTACAGTGTTGTTGCTTCATTTTGCACCTTTTTCAAACCAGCGGTCTTTCTATGTCCACAATTTGGACATTAAAGAATTTTCATTCTTTTTGAGAAACCGACTGTGGACCTAGAGAAAATGCCCTCCTTTGTTCTGCCATGGTCTCTGCAATGTCGAGATCCCGGCACTTCTCACCACATAAACAACATTGACGAGTTTGCGTTTCAGGGTTTGGTGTCGTGGAAAACTTTCCGGTTGTTGACTCTGTATTTTCGCCTTCTGGCACAGGACTGCATTAGTCTGGGCTGTGGCGAGCCCAACGTTGCGGAGCATCGCTCTTTTGTGCTCTACCACAACAACAGCCCTCGGTGGAGCGAGGCCATCAAACTGCCGATTCCCATCGACCGATTCCGAGGGTCCCACCTCCGCTTCGAGTTCAGACATTGTTCCAGTAAGGATGAACGTGCGGAGACAAAATTAAGACATGGTCTTGATTGTCAGCTTGTCTTCTCTTTGTTTCCCTGAAGCTAAGGACAAAGGGGATAAGAAACTGTTTGGCTTTTCCTTCACACCACTCATGAGGGACGATGGCACCACGCTCTCCGATCAAAGCCATGAACTCTTCGTCTACAAGGTCAGATTGTTTGCCCCTTTATTATTGTGACAATGTTCTTTGGCGACATTTTGTCTTGTGTGAACTAGTGTTGTCCCGATACCAATATTTTGCTACCGGTACCGTTACTTATTATTATTATTTTGATACTTTTCTGTACTTTTTCGATACTTTTCTTAATAAAAGGGACCACAAAAAATTGCATTATCGGCTTTATTTTAACAAAAAATCTTAGCGTATATTAAACATATGTTTCTTATTGCAAGTTTGTCCTTAAATAAAAGAGTGAACATACTAGATAACTTGTCTTTTAGTAGTAAGTAAACAAACAAAGGCTCCTAATTTGTCTGCTGACGTATGCAGTAACATATTGTGTCATTTATCATTCTATTATTTTGTCAAAATTATTAAGGACAAGTGGTAGAAAATAAATTATTAATCTACTTGTTTATTTACTGTTAATATCTGCTTACTTTCTCTTTTAACATGTTCTATCTACACTTCTGTTAAAATGTAATAATCACTTATTCTTCTGTTGTTTGGATGCTTTACATTAGTTTTGGATGATACCACACATTTGGGTATCAATCCGATACCAAGTAGTTACAGGGTCCTACATTGGTCATATTCAAAGTCCTCATGTGTCCAGAGCATATTCCCTTTTCCCGGGAGACTCCCGAATTTCAGTGCCCCTCCCGAAAATCTCCCGGGGCAACCATTCTCCCGAATTTCTCCCGATTTCCATCCGGACAACAATATTGGGGGCGTGCCTTAAAGGCACTGCCTTTAGCGTCCTCTACAAACTGTCGTCACGTCCACTTTTCCTCCATATAAACAGCGAGCCGGCCCAGTCACATAATATATGCGGCTTTCACACACACTTAAGTGAATGCAAGGCATACTTGATCAACAGCCATACAGGTCACACTGAGGGTAGCCGTATAAACAACTTTAACACTGTTACAAATATGCGCCGCACTGTGAACCCACACCAAACAAGAATGACAAAAACATTTTGGGAGAACATCCGCACCGTAACACAACATAAACACAACAGAACAAATACCCAGAACCCCTTGCAGCACTAACTCTTCCGGGAAGCTACAATATACACCCCCGCTACCACCAACCCCCCCCCCCCCCATCTCAAATCCCCCCCCCCCCCCCTCTCCTGAATTCGGAGGTCTCAAGGTTGGCAAGTATGGTCCAGGGACGTATTTCCTGAGTTTATAAACATAATATAAATTGAAAAAAAAAAACGAAAAAAGATGTCGTGATGCCAAAAAATTTCAACGTAATCATAGTAAAATCATCTAGATATGCTCCTGCACTTGGTATCATTACAGTGGATGTCAGGTGTAGATCCACCAATGGCGTTTGTTTACATTGTGACGCCGGTGCTACGGTGTGTAGTGAAGCATGTTTAGCTATTCCTCGTCCTGCAGGGATGATACTTGTAAGAAACATACTTTATTTGTCGCCATGGAGGCGAGGATTAGTGATTTAGAAGTAGCTGAATCACTGCCGACAGCGGCTGGACTTTAGCCGCTAGCTCGCTAGCCATGTCTTAAAGCACCTCTTCCGGTGGCCGTTTTTTGATTGATTGATTGAAACTTTTATTAGTAGATTGCACATTACAGTACATATTCCGTACAATTGACCACTAAATGGTAACACCTGAGTAAGTTTTTCAACTTGTTTAAGTCTGGGTCCACGTAAATCAATTCACGGTAGTGAATATAGCAGTGTTATAGCTTCACCTTTATCGTTAGTTTTTAAGCCAAAATGTGTCCGTTCTCCCTTTTCTGTCTACACAAGTTGTCTGTTTGCAAGTAGTCCGTGATTGTGCACTGCAGAACATGCTCGTCTGCTCATAAACCAGCAATGACACTACATAATTTGATTTGATTTTTGATTTTTATTAAGGATCCCCATTAGCTGGTTGCCACAACAACCCACTAGTCTTGCTAGGGTCCACAAACTCAATACAATTACAAGTAAAAGCATATAATTATAACTACACAATTCAGAAAAAAATAAAAGCATCAATAAGAAAACAAGCAAACAATTTACAGTCACAGAATAATAATTACCATATAAATATAACAACACAATACAAAACCAAACAAAAATCATCAACAAGCAAACTAATTTAAAGACTCAGATAAAATATTACTTTCCTTTTAAAAACCTGTTTACTTTCAATGCCGATGAGAATTTGAGGCAGGTTATTCCAGAGCGAAACAGATCTATAGATAAAAGATTTCCGCAAAGCATTCTTCCTGGGACGAGGGAGTACAAAATGCCCCTCACTAGACGCCCTGGTATTATGATTAATATAGTGCTACTGTAAACTATTTGGGCCATGAGAAAAGCAGGAGTTTTACTACCGGTTACTGATTTGAACAATATTTGAGTATTAGCTGACAACAATAATGACGACGGGGGCGCGGGGAGGGGACCGGTACTTTTCAGAGGCAGTATAGTACCGAATATGATTAATTAGTATCGCGGTACTATACTAATACCGGTATACCGTACAACCCTAGTGTGAACCATCCTCCTCATTTCATTGGCCCTCTATTTGCAATTACTTTCTTTGTGGCAACCATTTAAGACCATTCACATGTGACCTCAGTGTGACGAGAACACAACCTTCAATAACCCCGCCCACTATTTGGCCCTGCCCTGCTGCAAAGACCACATAAACGTCGGTCCTGGCGTGGCGACCAGCCTCCTCTTCCAGCGCAGCAGCAGGGAGACCTTCTGGATCTCCACACAGCTCTCGTCCACCAAGCTCACCCAGAACGGTAAAGAAGATCTCGGTCTCTGCGTTCGGTATTCAAGATTGAAACCCTCTTTGTGGAGACAATAATGTGTCTCTGGTTTTCTAGTGGACCTGCTGGCTCTGCTGAAATGGAAAGCACACCCGGATCGAGTCACAGACATCCTTGGCCGACTACGACACATCAGTGGGGAGGAAATAGTCAAGGTGAAAAAAATCTTTCAAATTCATGACAACTTTTATTTGCCTTACCCTGAAAGAGTACTATTGTACTTTTACATGCACACAATATTAATAGTGATATGAATATATACGCACTTCCATCCACAAGCAATAGGAATACAGTAGTAGCTCAACTTACTTTTAATTGGTTATGTGACAAAGTTCTTAACTCAAAACGCTTGTATCTCAAATAAATGTTTCCTATTGGAATGAATTTAAATCAATTAGACATGGCAAAAACACAAAATACGTAATATTTCACCCAAAAATATTTCAAAGTGAAATATTCGATTTGAAGAAATTGGAGCCTTAAATAGGTCAATATCTCATAAGAACATTAATTTTGATTCATTATTTTTTGAGCAATGTCAGTTAAAAAAAAATCCAACTCATTCTTAAGCATAACACTTAAAAATAAATACACTTTATATTGACTCATAGATCTGAAATTCATTTAGAGATCTAAGCAGTGAAAAAATATAATATGTTACCTTTTTTTAAAAAACATTTTTATGACTTAAAATGGAATATTGGTTAAATCTAATATTTGATCTTTTTGCTTTATTTTTCCATTGTATATAATCTTAATGTTGTATAATGATGGATCAGAAAGCTTACAAGGCCCTGTCTAAATTGGGCCCTAAGATAAAATGTATTTGGAATTTATTTAACTTACACATTTTCCTTTTGTGTAAAACAACTTCTATATTACTGAATTTAATTAGATGCATGATTTGGACTAAAAACTAATTCATGGGAAATACATTGTTCATTAATGTTGGCCCTGCGATGAGGTGGCGACTTGTCCAGGGTGTACCCCGCCTTACACCCGTGTGCAGCTGAGATAGGCTCCAGCACCCCCCCACAGTAGAAAATGGATGGATGGATGGATAAATTGGTGCTTGGCCACACAAAAACTGCACCATTTTAACATGTAACATGCTTTAAAAATAAATAAAAAAGATAAGAAATATTGTGATAAAAAAAGAATACAATAGAATGTACGACTTACCGCTACAGTAGTTTTATGAAGAAATGTAGTAATGTATGACATTTAACATGGACAGAGGACTTCTACAATATCTACTTCCAGTTGCTTGTCCGTCAAACACACCATCATAGCAGCTTTTCCATATTTTCATTTAGATAGATTTTAACATTCTTGGCTGGTGTCATCAACTCATTTTGCTTCAGGATGGTGCAGACTAGCAGTGATACGCTCAAATTGCTTCACCAAGTCGGTCATGTTTTTGATTATTTATTTCTTTAATTCAATGAAGATCATCCACTTCTTATAAGCACAGTCCTTCACACTCACCTTCTTCCTTACCATGGTTGGAAAACAAAGTTATGACAAGCTCTAGATATAAGCTAATGCACGGATCTGTGGCATTTGCTTGGACAACTAATGGCAGGGATGCTTGTGATTCAAGTGTTTGCTTGCAAATTAAAGCATAACAATTTGTTAAGAGACAGCTTGTATCTCAAAACACTCTTAAGTTCGGGCACTCTTAAATTGAGGTACCACTGTGTGTCCACTTACATCTTAATCAACATAATCCGAATATTGTTAATTTCTTAACGTCAAAACAAAACGTTGAATCCCAAAGACAAAATGTAATTTTTGTTGCCTCATTTTTAGCGTTGTATGCTAATCAAAATAATTTTTTGTATGAATATTATAAAAACAACTACAGATAAAAGTGGTTTCTTTTAAGTTTCTCACATATACTGTAATACTCTTCCACAGGCCGCACCTGCCTAAATCGGGGCAAAACATGTTCACACTGTTTTATTCATGTAAAATGATTTTTGATACTTTTTAAATTAAAATTTAATTTTAATTAGATGCATGTTTTGTACTAAAATGAATTCATGGGAAATAAACTGTTCAGTGATAAAACATTTTTAATGCACATCCCCAGCCAAGATTTGATTCCAGCACCAACACTATGCGCCATAGGGGACAATGACAATTGGGGTGAGGAATACTTTTGCGGTAGACTTTCATATGAAGCGCCCTGTCATCCATTAATTGACATTTTATGTGTTTATACATGCACAGCGTGTGATCTGCGTATAGGGAATGGCGGCACTGATTGTTCCCATACTTGTGCCTATTTAAGCAACTCATAACAGTGAAATCTCTTCAGAATATCTAAGCATACATTTGTTTTCTCTTCACCCCAGAATTGTAAACCTTTACTGCCTCCATTTGACAAAATACCACATTTCTTTGTGATGCGCAAAAAACATGTAATGTCCCGCTCGAGCGCATTCTCTGATAAACTTGATTACATGGCCTAATATTCGGAATGACCTTTATTCTGAATCGTCAATTGAAAAAAGGTGTTTACAAGTTTCAAAAGTTTGTATAGTTGAATATAATTAATGTTGTGTGCATGTAAAGGATTTAATTTACTTAACACTTTGTTAATATGCCAACAACATTTCCCAACACGACCTGACAAATGTAAAAAATTTTATCCTGGCAAGTAACTGACTTACTGTTCTTAAACAAATGTAAATAAGCATAGAAATATGTGTGTGTGTTTAAGTTTCTTCAAGATATTCTGGACACATTGTTCTCCATTCTGGATGACAACACAGACAAATATGGACCGCTTGTCTTCCAGAGTCTGGTAAGTTGTGTCGTTACATAAAGCAAGACAATAATTTGTCTCTGAATGACTTAAAATGTTCTATACTGTATTACAGACCAGCTAGCAGAAATAAAAACTGACTGACAAGTAATTAGTGTCACTGAGACGCTCATTAGCATAGAATGGAGACCAAATAATCATGTGACCTGACACAGACACACTCACCGTCTGGTTTTTTCAAGTCTCTGAAATTATGAGAAGAACATTTTCATACTGTAACTATTAATTTTTATTGGCCATTGGAATGCTGATCCCAGAATTCAACTATTTGACCCATAATGCATTTCTTCATCAGGTTTTCATCATCAACCTGCTCAGGGACAGCAAATACTTCCACTTCAGACCCGTCATGGACACGTACATCCACAAACACTTTGCTGGCGCTTTGGCTTACAAGTATGTGTGTGTGTTTGTAAAAATGTTGATCATTCCGCATGTTGTGTAATTGCTACCTAATTTTGTATATGTTAGAGCAAGAATGTCAAACATGCGGCCCGCAAGATGAGTTTGCTAAGTGTAAAATTTAGCTGCATTTTTAAATTTAAGAAACTGCTGTTCTAAATGTGTCCACTGGATGTCGCAATAGCAATTCTGTTAGGCAAGCAATTAGTTACATGGCAGCCCCAGAGTTTGACCTATAAGTAAAAATTATTCACACGAATCAACAGACTGTATAAAATAACGAATGTACCTTTAGGGCAGTGGTTCTTAACCTTGTTGGAGATACCGAACCCCACCAGTTTCATATGCGCATTCACCGAACCCTTCTTTAGTGAAAAATAAAATGTTTTTTTTTTTCAAATTCAAGACAAAGTTATATGTTTTTGGTAACACTTTAGTATGGGGAACATATTCTAAGTAACAAAGACTTAATTTAAAGTTATTTGGTTAGGGTTAGGGTTAGAGGGTTAGGGCCAGGGTTAGAGGGTTAGGGTTATAATAAGGCCATGCCGAATAAGGCATTACTAAGTCCTTAATAATGACTAGTTAAGAGCCAATATGTTACTAATTTGCATGCTAATAAGCAACTAATTAATGGTGAATATGTTCCCCATACTAAAGTGTTACCATGTTTTATTACTGGTGCACAAAATGAACCGTGCATGAACATCACCTTGTTCAAAGAACAAAACCAACACAGTGCATAAACTCACAACAAATTACACACCCGCAAGTCAGTCTGACTTCTGCTGTTGCCGTATCCGTAATACGCCGATAGGGAGAAGTTTTTATTTACACGATGAGTCGGGTGTGTCTTGACCTCTGCCGAACCCCTGAGCCCGACTCACCGAACCACTAGGGTTTGATCGAACCCAGGTTAAGAACCACTGCTTTAGGGTGTAGGCTCAACCAGTGAGTATCTGCCAAATCTGGTAGATACCTTTTGGGGGACTGACAAGCACGTGTGTGCAAGATTTTAACAAGATTTGTTGAAAAACATGGCCGCCTTTAAGCAAAACATTGATGCGAAACCTGGCAACTAATTGTAAGTAATGGACTGTTTAATGATTATGCAACCTTGAGGATATTTGTATTACATACATGTATACTAGCCTGTTTTCCAAAGCACCACAACCTACAAGGTAAAGTGGGGCTTTAACACAAACAGGAGTAAAAGAAACACTTAAAATGCTGCATGAGACATTGCACAGTGATATAGTTCTGTGAAAAGTATTGTCTTCTGTGCAAATTGAAAGACAATGAATAATGGAAATGACAAATGAGGTAGTTAATACATAGAATCATTTTTATATATGCTTTATTTTGTTTTTTGTTCAATCCTACACGGGCTGTTCCCTCAGAATTTAACTAACTTGAAGTGTTTTGTCAAGAGGATTATTTGCTTGTTCTATTTTGGGCCGAAGTAAAACAAAGAAAACAATCTGAACTTGTCCTAGTTGTATTTTTAAGTTGTCATGCCATGATTTTACTCGTTCGGCCCACGTGGGAATATATTTTCCTCCATGTGGCCCCTGAGCTAAAATGACTTTAACACCCCTGTGTTAGTGTGTAGTATGATTTTATTCCTCAATAATATTTTCCTGTTACTTTGTTTTTAACTATTCAAGTATTTAAAGAACATATTTTGGAAGTCTTTAAACTCTATTGTAAAATTATTATGCCTAATAATAATCGATGTATATTTTTTGTGCAAATGAAGATCGCATTTTGTGAAAATCTGGTTATTGACAATGTTGCTTGTGTACCAGGGAGCTAATCCGATGTCTCAAGTGGTCTATGGAACGTTCTATTGAGGCGGTCCGACAGGATCACATCCAGGAAGTCATGAGGGTAACATTTGTCGTATTCATCTGAAATATGTGCATTACAGTGGTACCTCGGTTTTCATTATTATTAATTCATTCCAAAAGAGCTGATGAAGACTGAATTGTAGGAAACCTGAAACACGAAACAATCAATCAATCAATCAATCAAATTACATACATTAATACATTTATATGTATATATACGTTAGGTCAGGAAAAAACACAGAGGCCATTTCATCCTGACAAGCCTGTTTCGCAGGTTTCCATGCTCTCCAGGGAATTTTTGAAAAATCTGAAAAAAATCCCCAGCATTTTTATTTTTTGCTTAAAAAAGCAAACTTTTTTTGGCGTTCGATTCCACAGACTCATTCTCTAGGGGTCTTGAATGTTTTCCCAGCCAGGGACCCCCGAACTGATGGAGTAGAGGGACCCCAAACTTATATACAATATGCTGTATAAAATTGGGAGTGCTTTCTTAAATTAAACTGGTCCTAAAGGTACTTTGTTGTTGAGCAATACTAAGACATTAATAAATACTAACTGGCAATTGGTACGCTAACCGTTAGCTAACAAGGAGTGACCTAATTGTTAGCTGGCAGCTTGAGCCTGTAATCACCGGCTGGAAACAGGCATGATAATGGCTATCGGACAACTAACACCATAATCGCTAGCTGGCAACAGACAAGCTAATCCCTAGCTGACAACTAGCACCTTAATTGTAAGATGGCAGCTTGCGTCGCTAATCTATAGCTGGCAATTAGAAAGCTAATCGCCAGCTATATTAAATGCTAACATGATAGTAGTAATATCATTATTTATTCAGGTTTTTATTCAAAACCTGCAAGATACGGTGAGTAAGATGTAGGGGTGTGGGAAAAAATCGATTCGAATTCAAATCGCCATTCTCACATTGTACGATTCAGTATCGATTCTCATTTTTCAAAAATCGATTTTTAATTTTTTTAAATGTTTTAAATTTTTTTAATTTAATTTTTTAAATGTTTTAATTAATAAATCCAACAAAACAGTACACAGCAATACCATAACAATGCAATCCAATTCCAAAACCAAACCCGACCCAGCAACACTCAGAACAGCCATAAACAGAGCAATTGAGAGGACACACAAACACGATACAGAACAATCCAAAAATGAATATTATCAACAACAGTATCAATATTAGTTACAATTTCAACATAGCAGTGATTAAAAACCCCTCATTGACATTATCATTAGACATTTAAAAAAAAGAAAAAAAAAGAAAATGAACAATAGTGTCACAGTGGCTTACACTTGCATCGCATCTCATAAGCTTGACAACACACTGTGTCCAATATTTTCACAAAGATAAAATAAGTCATATTTTTGGTTCATTTAATAGTTAAAACAAATTTACATTATTGCAATCAGTTGATAAAACATTGTCCTTTACAATTATAAAAGCTTTTTACAAAAATCTACTACTCTGCTTGCATGTCAGCAGACTGGGGTAGATCCTGCTGAAATCCTATGTATTGATTGAATAGAGAATCGTTTTGAATCGGAAAAATATCGTTTTTGAATCGAGAATCGTGTTGAATCGGAAACATTGATTGATAATCGAATCGTGACCCCAAGAATCGATATTGAATCACCCAAAGATTCAGAGCCCTAGTAAGATGGCCATGCCACTGCTATTTCTAAACGACACCACAGTGAGTTAGAACAATGTTAATGTGTATTTAAAGACATTTACATTTGTGGATAAATTGCGAGTGAAATATAAAAAAAAATATTCCAAACATTTCAGGACCCCTCTGCAGTACCTCTGTGGACCCCCTAGGGGTCGCAGACTCCTTGTTGAAGACCTCCGGACTAGTTTCTCACACCCAATGTTTGGCTGTATAATACCGAGATGGTATACAAAGATTCTGCACTGCAAAAACTGAAATCTAAGTAAGATTAAATATCTCAAATAAGGGTGATATTTGCTTATTTTCTGTCTAATAAGATAATTCTTCTCACTAAGCAGATTTTATGTTAGAGTCTTTTACTTGTTTTAAGGGGTTTGGTCCTAAATGATCTCAGTAAGATATTACAGCTTGTTGCTGAGATTTTATGACCTATATTGAGTAAAACATGCTTGAAACTAGAATATCAATTGTTGCAAAGCTGTGTCATCAACACTCACAAGTATAAAACTGCTTTTTTAAAGTAATAATTTCTTACTTCAAGCATGAAAAAAAAAATCATGATGCCGAGCGCATATCATTATGTCAAGATAATGGCACTAGCATTTACTTCATTTAAGAATATTTTTCAACATATTGAGCAAAAAGGTCTAATTTTTTTTTCTACCAAAAAAAGTGCACTTGTTATTAGTGAGAATATACTTATTTTAAGGTATTTTTGGGTTCATTGAGGTTAGCTAATTTTACTTGTTTTGGAAAGTCTTGACAAGCTGGATTTTCTTGTTCTATTGGCAGATAATTTTGCTTAGTTCAAATAAAATACCCCTCATTTTTGTATTTTTTTTTCTTGTTTTTGAACACTGAATTTTTGCAGTGTGACAACATTTGCGCTAAAAACAAATCATATGGAAAAATGGGGCGTCCGAAAACCAAAGTACTACTGTATAATTACAATATATCGTATGCTGTAGGTTTAAATGCCATTGTTTAATGACACAAAGCTGAAAAACGGCCAACAGGCTCTGGAGTATCTGTTCAAGTTCATCATTCAGTCTCGGATTCTTTACTCCCGTGCCACCTGTGGGATGGAGGAGGAACAGTTCCGGAGCAGCATCCAGGAACTTTTCCACTCAATCCGTTTAGTTATCAGCCTGGACCGACCCACCTGTGAGACCCTCATCTTCACACAGGTGAGCAGACCACTAATCGTTTTCATTTTAGATAAGGTTTTCAGGTGCAAGGCGATTCAAAATGTAGATTTTTTTTTATTTAAGAGAAGTTTCTTCCACAGCTTGTTTGATTTTTGGTCTGCTTCTTTCACCCTGGATTCTTCCTCACTTTCTCCGACAACCTCCATCGATTTCCCATAATTCCTTGATATTCCTTTGGGGGGGCGCTCTCCCTTTTATACATTTACACTTAGGGTCCCCAGCCTGGTCAAGGCCCAAGTCAGGCTCCACCTCTAGGCCAAGCCCCACCCCCTTTACCCGGCCAGGCTCCCGGTGGGGGGCAAACCGCCTGTGCTCAGGTGTCGAGCGCCAACACCGTGCGGCCACCACCTGTGTCAGTAAGTAGATGCGTGGATGAAATCCCCGCCCTGTGGTCATCGGGATGGCTCACTCGTGTGTGGAATCCCCTTCATCACACAAGCAGCAGAAAATGTTTATTTTCTATCCATTTGTTTTGTTTAATTCTCTTTTCCCTGACGACTGACAAAGATTTTTTTTGTGCTGGAGCTGATGTCCAGATGTTCCGTTGTTGTTGAGCAGCAAGCGCACAAAATGAAACATTCGCCACGGATGTACTCTCGCCTGCGATGGTCTCGTGGCGTCAATGTCAGTTTTGGTTCTGACCCCTTGCAGGCTGCGCTGTTCAACTCTTTTCCGACCATCTTTGATGAGCTGCTGCACATGTTTTCAGTCCAAGAAGTGGCAGAGTTTGTGCGTGGCACTTTAGCAAGTTTGCCGTCCACGCTGCACATTGGACACTCCATGGACGTGGTCAAGCTGCAGTCCATTGCTCGCACCGTAGACAGCAGGCTCTTTTCTTTTCCAGGTAACCTTTTAGACAGTTTTGGTAACAGTTTGGACTTTATTGTTTTGAGTGGACGTGTGATAATAAAATAGTTTTTATCATGCACAAAGTCAACTGATCAACTGTTCATAACGACGCACTTTCTCCAAACCAATACACACGTGTGTATGTATGTGTTTTTTAGAGTCTCGAAGGATTCTACTTCCTGTGGTTCTTCATCACATTCATCTCCATCTGAGGCATCAAAAAGAGCTGCTGATGTGCTGTGGGATTCTCACTTCCCTGTTCTCTGTGATTAAGACCACCTCCCTGGTAACCCACCACCACACACACACACACACATACACACAAACACACACTTTCTTGTATTTCGTACCTTCTTGAGACCTCCGAAAAATGCCTACCTCTTTAGGACCAGTATTTTTAAATGTATAAAGATTTATATTTACAACATTAATAATATATACGTACTATGCCCATATAAAAACGCTTGTTGTGAAAACTGAGTTGGAATTTCACAAGAAAAAGGTCACAATTTCACAAGAAAAACTTAGAATTGTGGCAGTATTATAATAAAAGTCGTCATTTTACTCAACGCAAGTCAAAATGTTACAAGAAAAACTGAACATTTGTGCAATATTATGATAAAAGTTGGAATTTTACCCAATAACAGTCGCAATTTTACAAGAAAAGCTTAACATTTTGGCAATTTTATGAAAAGAGTTGTAACTTTACTCGACAAAAGTCACAATTTTACAAGAAAACTTAAAAATGTTGGCAATATTATAATAATAATAATCGGAATTTCACTTGGCAAAATTATGACAAAAGTCATCATTTTACTCAAAAAATGTCACTGTTTTACAAGAACAACAAAAAAATTGGCAATATTGGGATACAAGTCAGAATTTCATATGACAAATGTCACCATTTTGCATTAAAAAGTAATAATTTTACATAAAAAGTAATACTTTTTACGAGAAAATATTGCAATATTACAGAAACAGAACAAATATGAGAAATTGTTCCCAATTTTATAAGAAAAAAGTTGACATTGTGAGAAAAAGACTGCTTTTTTTGTTGGTAATTGGTGTTTAATCTTCATTATTTACTTCAAGTTATTACAGTATGTCTCCTTATACAGTACATATTTTATTTTTTAATTAATTTTGGCCAAAGGGGGCTTATTTCAATTTCTTACACACACTTGTTATTACATATGTTGGCCAGAGGGGGAGCACTTCAAATTTTTACACACACGTGTTATTTCACATGTTGACCAGAGGAGTAGCACTTTTAAAACCGACACACAGTCAATTTGAAAAATCCCTCCGTTTTGGGACCACCCTAATTTTGATAGATTTCACTACCAGGGGTGCAAATGAGACAATTCTCTATTAGATGCAATGGTTTTTCGTATTGGGACCATGATTTATGTCCTAACTTGTTCACCGGTCCTCATACGGAAGGTACTTTTCCTTGTTGATGTTTCAAGAAGGGTAGAAATACAAGAAAACACACACACACACACACACACACACACACACACACACACACACACACACACACACACACACACACACACACACACACACACACACACACACACACACACACACACACACACACACACACACACTGTGGTGGCTGATAGGAGGAAATACGAACCAGGCGAAATTGGGCCCTTGAATAACAATCAAAACTTGGGCGAGACATTTTTGCAGCACATTATTGTGCTCCTGTTATATATAAAAAACATTTCTATAATAGTTAGTTTTTTTGTATTTTCACACCTGCGTGTGAAATCCAAGAGTCGATGCACACTCTCAAACGCGACTTTTGGTCATATGCCATCTGCCGTACACTGTGGGGCACTTATTTCATTTTAGCGCGGATAACTGAATTACTTTTCCGGTGGATATGCAGATCCTTAGAACTAGTTTTACAGGCCTACTGAAACCCACTACTACCGACCAAGCAGTCTGATAGTTTATATATCAATGATGAAATCTTAACATTGCAACACATGCCAATACGGCCGGGTTAACTTATAAAGTGCAATTTTAAATTTCCCGCTAAACTTCCGGTTGAAAACGTCTTTGTATGATGACGATGCGAGTGACGTCACTAGTTAAACGGAAGTATTGGTACACCTTTGAATCCAATACAAAGAAGTTCTGTTTTCATCTCAAAATTCCACAGTATTCTGGACATATGTGTTGGTGAATCTTTTGCAATTTGTTTAATGAACAATGAAGACTGCAAAGAAGAAAGTTGTAGGTGGGATCGGTGTATTAGCGGCTGGCTGTAGCAACACAACAAGGAGGACTTTGACTTGGATAGCAGACGCGCTAGCCGACGCTAGCCGACGCTAGCCGACGCTAGCCGCCGACCGCACGGATGATCAGGTGAAGTCCTTCGTCCTTCCATCGATCGCTGGAACGCAGGTGAGCACGGGTGTTGATGAGCAGATGAGGGCTGGCTGACGTAGGTGGAGCGCTAATGTTTTTATCATAGCTCTGTGAGGTTCCGTTGCTAAGTTAGCTTCAATGGCGTCGTTAGCAACAGCATTGTTAATCTTCGCCAAGCTGGAAAGCATTAACCGTGTATTTACATGTCCAGGGTTTAATAGTATTGTTGATTTTCTGTCTATCCTTCCAGTCCGGGGTTTATTTATTTTGTTTATATCTGCATTTGAGCCCGATGCTATCACGTTAGCTCCGTAGCTAAAGTGTTTCGCCGATGTATTGTCGTGGAGATAAAAGTCACTGTGAATGTCCATTTCGCGTTCTCGACTCTCATTTTCAAGAAGATATAGTATCCGATGTGGTTTAAAATACAAATCCGTGATCCACAATAGAAAAAGGAGAAAGTGTGGAATCAAATGAACCCTTGTACCTAAGTTGCGGTCAGAGCGAAAAAAGATACGTCCTGCACTGCACTATAGTCCTTCACTCTCACTTTCCTCATCCACAAATCTTTCATCCTCGCTCAAATTAGTGGGGTAATCGTCGCTTTCTCGGTCCGAATCTCTCTCGCTGCTGGTGTAAACAATGGGGAAATTTGAGCAGCACTCGAGCTTGTGACGTCACGCTACTTCCGGTAGGGGCAAAGCTTTTTTTATCAGCGACCAAAAGTTGCGAACTTTATCGTCGTTGTTCTCTACTAAATCCTTTCAGCAAAAATATGGCAATATCGCTAAATGATCAAGTATGACACATAGAATGGATCTGCTATCCTCGTTTAAATAAAAACATTTCATTTCAGTAGGCCTTTAAGTGATGCCTGCTGTAATATTGGCGCAAAAAAAAAGCTGGCACAAGTGGCAAAAAAACGGAGAAAGTTGAGGAATGCTTATCAAACACTTATTTGGAACATCCCACAGGTGAACAGGCGGGTGTCGTGATTAGGTATATAAGCAGCTTCCATGAAATGCTCAGTCATTCACAAACAAGAATGGGGCGAGGGTCACCACTCTTTGAACAAATGTTTTAGCAAATTGTCGAACAGTTTAAGAACAACATTTCTCAACCAGCTATTGCGAGGAATTTAGGGATTTCACCATCTACGGTCCGTAATATCATCAAAAGGTTCAGAAAATCTGGAAAAATCACTGCACGTAAGCAGCAAGACCGAAAACCGACATTGAATGCCCGTGACCTTCGATCCCTCAGGTGGTACTGCATCAAAAACCGACATCAGTGTGTAAAGAATATCACCATATCGAATCTTATGGAATTGTTCATACATAACATCGAATCTTATCGAATTGTTCAGTTTTAAAAATATATAGTTTTTGAATTGTATCGTAACCCATGTGTCCAGATGTGTAACGAATCATCCATCAGAAAGAGATGTACAACCTTAACATGTGTGTATGGTTTAGTGTAATATATGATACAGCATGGTATGGTATCAAATGTATGTATGGTTCTCTCATCATTTTTCCCAGGACACATCGGTGCAGGAAGAAGTGGAGATGATGGTGGAGTCTCTATTGGACGTCCTCCTGCAGACACTGCTGTCAGTCATGAACAAGAGCCAATCACAGGAGGCGGTAAGAGGTCAACGCTGTCCGCAGTGCACCGCCGAGATCACTGTTAGTAACTAACAATCCAAATATTTCTATGTCTTACTACCCGTCATTAACCCTTGCAGTGGGCGGACAATATGTATTTGACAAATGCCAGTATTATCAAGTCTAAATGACAAATAACAGTATTATCAAGTCTAAAACTATGACATCATTAGGATGCTGGATGAATTATTATAATTTTCCATCGGGGATTAAAAGGAGTATAATGAATACAAATGCTATTTTAATACATATTGCCCCGTCCACTGTCACCCAGCTTGTGTTGGTCCATTTTTATCATCCTCTGCTTTTTCTGGCATGTTTTCATACGTGAATTTTGAGGCAACTTTAACCTACGCTAGCACACTGAGGGCCTGATTTACTAAACGTTTGCGTGTACTAAAACCTGATAGCACACGCAAAGCTGATCTACTAAACGTGTGCAAAGTGGATTGTGTCTGTTAAGTGAGCAGAATATGGCGTGCAATCCATTTTGCGTCTTCATTAATATGCAAAATATATGCTGATCATCAATGCGCCCACAATACTGGGAGGCGAAAATGCAAATATAATTGTTTAGCACAGGCAATGTGATTTATCAACACCCATCACCGTTTTGCAAGCACTATTCTGTGTTTCATTTAGCGCGTGTCAGGAAAACGTGCAAACTGACAGTTCCACACACAGATCAGTGCTCGCTCTGCATGGACAGACGAGAATCCCCCATCATACGTGTGTGCGTGTCAACATTTTGAATGGTCAAAAATCAGTGGCGGGCCGTGCGTTTCCCACCTGGGCCTTCAGTGATGCACGACTTCAATGATTACCTCTCAAAATACCACAATTGATGTCACCACATGACCATTGCTGGAGAAATACAATACAGAAACACATTTACGCACTACTGGGCATTGTACAAAATGGGTTATTTTCTGCCGCATTTAAAAATCAATAAACCCGCATCGGTAATTAAAACATATCTAATGTGGTACTGTCAAAATAAAAATTGCAAAAAACATATTAAACGTGAAAAAATAAAAAATATCTGAACTCACATTTTCTCCGACATCGTCTCACAAGATGTAGTTTCTCTTTAAATATCCTTCTTGAAAATGGCATTGCAAATATGTGTGTTGTCTTGTCTAATCATAAAAGATACAGACGAGGCGTGTTGGCTGAGTTCTTAAGTTTACGCCACAAGGTGCTCATCAAAAACATCAAGCTGCCGGCATGTCTACTGCGCAGTTATGCGCTTCACTACTGTGGCATGCTGGGTAATGGAGTTCTTATGTTACCTAGCTCATAACATCACAATATATATCTGCCTTAGGCCAGCTAGAAGGCCTTACTGACAACAACTTGTGATCTGATTGGCTATTGCAACTGTCTGTCAAATGTTTGTGTCTGTTCACTTAGAGTGCACGGACGCCCGCATTGTTGATTCTGAAGGCCTCGGGGCAGATTTCATACAGCATGGAAAGATAAGCTCCCTGAATTGTGATTGGATAAAAAACTCTATAACCCAAAAACAACAGAGCTGGAAGGAGCATATTATGACATGAAGACAATATGAATACTTTTAGATATTTCGGGAAAGTAAATAAAAAAATACTTTTATCTTTAAATATGATCATGATTTCTGGTTATGTTAGGCCAGCAGAGAAGGCCTTGCTGGCCCTGACGGCACCACTGTCAAAAATATAAAATATTAGACATATCCTAATAAATAATAATAATGGATTCGATTTTATATAGCGCTTTTCTATTATTAGATACTCAAAGCGCTCACAGAGAAGTGGTTTATTCAGCAACATCATTTCATAATTTACTGCTGCTAGAGGACTTAAATGGCTGATTAAAACAATTTCAATTGATGCGTTTTGGTGTCCTTTAGTATTTTTTTAATGATGTTCGGTTTTTTCCCACATATAATATATATTAATAACATATTTCTTACATGAAAAAAACTTCTTTAAGTATGCATTTTAGTGTATTTAGTAAGTGCAGCCTCTCTAATGAGCGCACCTTCGGCGATAAAGAACATTTCTATGTTGATGCACTGCACGACTGCTTCAAAAATCCTCGTAAAAAGTAGTACTGCTTGTTTTGAAAACAGAGCAAAATGCCACGGGTATGATATCATGAATGTGCAGGAAATGAGAGCATCTCCGTGGTGATGCCCCATATAGTACACGCAAAATCCTCAATTAAATAAGGCGGTCTGCACCACTTCACAATTGCACACCCAGTCTTAGTAAATCGCACGCAACACGCCCACTAACAGTACACGCTACTTTATAGATTTCACACGCTGTACACCACGTGGTGTTTGGATCTTAGTAAACCAGGCCCTAACTGATGGAGTAAAGCTGCATTTCCCCTCCTAACCATCTGGTCCAATCTTTCACTTGTTACTGCCATCTGCTTTCCTGTAATTGGCTGACAAGAGTGTGACCTCATTTCTATTGGCAGGGAGAGTTTGTGTCCTGCCTGCTGTCCCTCCTCCGTCACATGACCAACGTCCACTTCGAACACCTGATGGACAACTATCAGAGCAAGGAGGAGCTGAAGGTACAAATTAGCCAACTTTCATGAAGTCAGGAGATCTTAAGAATTCAACCATCCGACTGAAATGCATTCTCCTTTTTTTTCTTGCAAATGTTTGAGTAATTCCATCATCGCTTAATTTATTTGCCTTTTTCAGGAGTTCATGATGAAGATTTGGTGTGTGTTCCGACATCTGATGAGGCTGAGTATTTTCCCACGCGACTGGAATGTCATGAGGCTGCTGACCAGCCAGTAAGAAAAGATGCAAAGAAAGTGCGTCATTGTCACAAAGCCATTGTGACATGTTTGTTTCTATCTTCAGCATCATCCTTACTACGGTGCAGCGTCTCTCACCGTTTCAGCACAACTTTGCAGAAGCAGACTTTGACTTTAAGGTACTTGCATTATTCACGCAGGATATTATCAATAAGGATTCATGTTGATGATGAAAAGAAGAGATGTCCGATAAATGCTTTAAAAGGTAATATCAGAAATTATCGGTATCGGTTTCAAAATTATCGGTATCTGTTTCAAAAAGTAAAATTTATGACTTTTTAAAACGCCGCTTTGTACACGGACGTAGGGAGGAATACAGAATGCCGATAAACCTTAAAGGCACTGCCTTTGCGTGCCGGCCCAGTCACATTATATCTACGGCTTTTCACACACACAAGTGAATGCCATGCATACTTGGTCAACAGCCATACAGGTAACACTGAGGGTGACCGTATAAACAACCTTAACACTGTTACAAATATGCGCCACACTGTGAACCCACACCAAACTAGAATGACAAACACATTTCGGGAGAACATCCGCACCGTAACACAACATAAACACAACATAAACACAACAGAACAAATACCCACAACACCTTGCAGTACTAACTCTTCCGGGACGCTACAATATACAACCCCCGCTACACCCTATCCCCCCACCTCAATCCGCCGCCCCCAACCCCGCTCACCTCAACCTCCTCATGCTCTCTCAGGGAGAGCATGTCCCAAATTCCAAGCTGCTGTTTTGAGGCATGTTAAAAAAAAGAATGCACTTTGTGACTTAAATAATAAATATGGCAGTGCCATGTTGGCATTTTTTTTCCATAACTTGAGTTGATTTATTTTGGAAAACCTTGTTACATTGTTTAATGCATCCAGCGGGGCATCACAACAAAATTAGGCATAATAATGTGTTAATTCCACGACTGTATATATCTGTATCGGTTGATATCGAAATCGGTAATTAAGAGTTGGACAATATCGGATATTGGCAAAAAAGACGTTATCGGACATCTCTAATGAAAAGAGGAATGTCAAAGTGTAAGTTGTTAATTTAATATGCGCATGTGGTTGCAGGTGTGGAGTTCCTATTTCAGCCTGGCAGTTTTATACATCAACCAGCCCAGTTTACAGCTAGAAAACATGAGTCCATCAAAGAGGCAGAAAATCTTAGACAAGTAAGGACATAAGCACGCACTCCTCCTTGGGTTCAATACATAAAACATGAATATATGACATATAACTGCAGGTATGGAGACATGAGGGTCATGATGACATACGAACTCTTCAGCATGTGGCAGAACCTTGGTGAGACCCTCCCCTCTCCTCGCCCCCTATGATCAAGCTTCCATTGTCAATGTACATCCTAAAGGTTTGCTTGTATTTCAGGCGACAACAAAATACATTTTATCCCTGGGATGATTGGTCCATTCTTGGGAGTGACATTGGTCCCTCAGGTGGAGGTCCGAAATACCATGATCCCAATCTTCCATGACATGATGGACTGGGAGCAACGCAAAAATGGAAATTTCAAACAGGTTTGTTCAACCCCATCTACTCATCACACGTTCAGACACTTCCTTAGCAACAAGACACATGTTCAGACACTTCCTTAGCAACAAGACAGATGTTCAAACACTTCCTTAGCAACAAGACATGTTCAGACACTTCCTTAACAACAAGACACATGTTCAGACACTTCCTTAACAAGACACATCTTTAGTTAGACACTTCCTTAGCAACGAGACAATGTTCAGACACTTCCTTGGCAACAAGACAATGTTCAGACACTTCCTTGGCAACGAGACACATCTTTAGTCAGACACTTCCTTAGCAACAAGACAAGACACATCTTTAGTTAGACACTTCCTTAGCAACAAGACACATATTTAGTTAGACACTTCCGTAGCAACTGGAAGCATCTTCGGACACTTCCTTAGCAACAAGAGGCATCTTTAAAGACTTCCTTAGCAACAAGACACATCTTTAGACACATCCTTGGCAACAAGACACTTGTGCAGACACTTCCTTAGCAACAAGACACTTGTGCAGACACTTCCTTAGCAACAAGACACATCTGTAGACACTTCCTTAGCAACAAGAGGCATCTTTAAAGACTTCCTTAGCAAAAACACACATCTTTAGACACTTCTTTAGGAACAAAACACATGTTCAGACACTTCCTTAGCAACAAGACACATCTTTAGACACTTCCTTAGGAACAAAACACATGTTCAGACACTTCCTTAGCAACAAGACCCATCTTTAGACGCTTCCTTAGCAACAAGACACATTTAAACATTTCCTTAGCAACAGGACAGATGTTCAGACACTTCCTTAGCAACAAGACACATGTTCAAACACTTCTTTAGCAACAAGACACATTTTTAGACACGTTCTTAGCATTGAGACACATGTTTAGACACTTCCCTAGCAACAAGACACATCTTAAGACACTTCCTTAGCAACAAGACACATCTTTAGACACTTCCTTAGCAACAAGACATATCTAGACACATCCTTAGCAAAAATACATGTTTAGACATTTCCTTTGCAACAAGACCCATCTTTAGATGCTTCCTTAGCAACAAGACACGTTTAAACATTTCTTTAGCAACAAGACGGATGTTCAGACACTTCCTTAGCAGCAAGATACATCTTTAGACGATTCCTTAGCAACAAGACACGTTTAAACCTTTTCTTAGGAACAAGACGGATGTTCAGACACTTCCTTAGCAACAAGACACATGTTTAGACACTTCCTTAGCAACAAGACACATGTTTAGACACTTCCTTAGCAAAAATACATGTTTAGACATTTCTTTAGCAACAAGACCCATCTTTAGACGCTTCCTTAGCAACAAGACACGTTTAAACATTTCCTTACCTACAAGACACATGTTCAGACACTTCCTTGGCAACAAGACACGTTTAGACACTTCCTTAGCAACAAGACACGTTTAGACATTTCCCTAGCAACAAGACACATCTTTAGACACTTCCTTAGCAACAAGACACATGTTCAAACACTTCTTTAGCAACTAGACACATCTTTAAACACTTATTTAGCAACAAGACACCTGTTTAGACACTTCCTTATCAACAAAACCCACTTAGACACTTCCTTAGCAACAAGACACATCTTTAGACGCGTCCTTAGCAACAAGACACATGTTCAGACACTTCCTTGGCAACAAGACACATGTTTAGACACTTCCTTAGCAACAAGACATATGTTCAGACACTTTCTTAGCAACAACACAAGTTTAGACATTTCCTTAGCAACAAGACAGATGTTCAGACACTTCCTTAGCAACAAGACACATCTTTAGACACTTCCTTATCAACAAGACACATCTTTAGACACTTCCTTATCAACAAGACACATATTTATAAAGTTAAAGTACCAATGATTCTCTGCATTTGACCCATCACCCTTGATCACCCCCTGGGAGGTGAGGGGAGCAGTGAGCAGCAGCGGTGGCTGCGCCCGGGAATCGTTTTTGGTGATTTAACCCCCAATTCCAACCCTTGATGCTGAGTGCCAAGCAGGGAGGTAATGGGTCCCATTTTTATAGTCTTTGGTATGACTCGGCCGGGGTTTGAACTCACAACCTACCGATCTCAGGGCGGACACTCTAACCATATACACTTCCTTAACAACAAGACACATGTTCAGACACTGCCTTAGCAACAAGACACATGTTCAGACACTTCTTTAGCATCAAGACACATGTTCAGACACTTTCTTAACAACAAGACCCATCTTTAGACGCTTCCTTAGCAACAAGACACAAGTTCCTTAGCAACAAGACACATGTTCCTTTGCGACAAGACACAAGTTTAGACACTTCCTTAGCAACAAGACACATGTTTAAAGACACATGTTCCTTAGCAAGAAAACATGTTCTGACACTTCCTTAGAAACAGGACACATTCAGACTCTTTCTTAGCAACAAGACAAATGTTCAGAGACTTCCTTAGAAACGAGACAAAGGTTACCAAGCAACAAGACACATGTTAAAAAAACATCCTCATTAACAGGACACATATTCCCGAGAAACAATACACATGTTCAGTGACTTCTTTAGCAACATTATATTTTTCCACAACAGCAAACTTGATTAGCAACAAACACAATGGTTGTGCACCGACCAGCATTGTTGTGTTATTGTTGTGTAGGTGGAAGCTGAACTGATCGACAAGCTGGACTGTTTGGTTTCAGAAGGCAAAGGCGACGAGAACTACAGAGAACTCTTCAGTTTGCTGTAAAACAAACACAAAGTCTTGTCCGATTTGAATACTTTATTGTGTTTCCAGTAACCGACATCAACATTTTTAATGTGCACTAACACTGCTGTTGTGCGTTTGCTTTGTGCTACGGGATTAGAACTCAGCTGTTTGGGCCATACCCCAGGTATGACTACACTAACTCCATCAATTAATTTAGTATGTTGCTTCCAACACAATGAGGCTGAGATCACACCCTCTTAAATATTCATCAGTTTTATTTAAAATGTATTTTGAATACGGGTAAATTAGTGTGTACATTTGATCAAATGATGTTCATCAAAGTAGATTTGTTGTTGTCTTTGCTTAAAGTCTGTTGGAGAAGATCGAACATGAAACGTGGAGAGAGACCGGCATCTCCTTTGTTACATCAGTTACTCGACTGATGGAACGACTTCTGGACTACAGGTAATGAAGACACACACACATCCGCGCACACACGCCTGCATAGACACACACGCACAAATATTTAATATTTAATGATTCATTTGTTGTGAACATACTATGATGCACAGGAACTAAGAGCAAAGGCGTTTCTAGCTTCTATGGCGCCCTGTGCTAGAACATCCTTGCAGCGTCCCCTAGAGAATGTGGCCTTAAGCAATTGCCCATGTGACCCATACAAATATGAAACAGCAAGACCAAAATATAAAACCACCACTGGCTGAGAAGGTCAGAAAAGTGATTTTGATAATATGTTTCCATCTTATATTCAGGGATTGCATGAAAGGAGACGAGACAGAGAACAAAAAGATTGGCTGCACCGTCAATATCTTGGTGAGATTGATGTCTTGTAAAAAAAATACTACCTGAATTTTCACTAACTCTAACATTGCTGTACAGAACTTTTACAAATCTGAGATCAACAAGGAGGAGATGTACATCCGTTACATTCACAAACTCTGTGACTTGCATCTGCAAGCAGACAACTATACTGGTACACACACACACACACACACACACACACACACACACACACACACACACACACACACACACACACACACACACACACACACACACAATCGTGGTCAAAAGTTTACATACACTTGTAAAGAACATAATGTCATGGCTGTCTTGAGTTTCCAATAATTTCTACAACTCTTATTTTTTTGTGATAGAGTGATTGGAGCACATACTTGTTGGTCACAAAAAGCATTCATGAAGTTTGGTTCTTTTAGGAATTTATTATGGGTCTACTGAAAATGTGACCAAATCTGCTGGGTCAAAAGTATACATACAGCAATGTTAATATTTGGTTACATGTCCCTTGGCAAGTTTCACTGCAATAAGGCACTTTTGGTAGCCATCCACAAGCTTCTGGCAAGCTTCTGGATTAATTTTTGACCACTCCTCTTGACAAAATTGGTGCAGTTCAGCTAAATGTGTTGGTTTTTGTTTGATTGATGGTGCGTGTCTGGGATGTCGACCTGCAGAGGCAGCTTTCACACTCTTGTTGTACTGGGAGTTACTGCACTGGGATGAGCGTCCAATAAAAGACTTCCTGCATTATCCTGCTCAGTCCGAGTGGCATCGCAAGGAGGCGCTCGGCCGCAAGGTTATCCACTATTTCAACAAAGGAAAGGTAACAACCATCCACCATTTTGAAGATAAAAGTAGCATTTTTGTGCAAATTCAATTAATTTGTTTATTGTGTTTAAAGTAGGGGTGTCCCAATCTGATATTGATAACGATCAGATATCAGCAAAAAATCGGATTATATCATCTTGCATTTAAAATCTCCAACATAAGCGTTTACCGGTGCAAAGTTAGCATTTAATATCTAAAAGTCCTCCAATAAGCACACATAGTTGGTTTTTATTTTATTTTAGTCAAGTCATTAGTTTTTAGTTTACTCGGCGCTAGCAGCTACACAACAGCTAAGAACACAG
This sequence comes from Entelurus aequoreus, assembly GCF_033978785.1. NCBI lineage: Eukaryota > Metazoa > Chordata > Actinopteri > Syngnathiformes > Syngnathidae > Entelurus > Entelurus aequoreus. Next base: position 30,553,483 of record NC_084731.1, on the reverse strand, counting down.
TATCACACAGGCTAGACATATCTAATACAGTAAGTGTCTTTATTTAAATGTTATTGTTGTCTAAGACAGCACATTTGTCAATATAAACAAGTATCAAAAAATAATAGTTGCATACAACTCAGAGATACAACGTATCCAAGGCAGAAGCGTTTTGGAAAGTGTCCAGTAACAAACGTGTCCGCATCATTCAACTTACTGCATAATTAAACTTAACCTAATTAACTGTTGTGTCCACTACGTTAAGCCAAAAAACAACAACACTCCACTTCAACTTAAAGACAGCATAAGTCCATTTCAGATGTTTAATAATTAATAGGTTAGCGATTTTCATACTCATACTTGTTCTCTGTTTGACTAATTTCACTTGATGAAGCCTTTTCTAACATTCCACACTACAAAATGATAAAAGTATGTGTAATTTGTGATGGTATTGTATCGGATGAGTATTGGTGTCGACCAACACTCTGAAGGATCCGATATCGATTTCGTATCGGAAATGAAAAAGTTATATTGGGACACACGTAGTTTATATTTTTATTTTTTCCAGTGGTTAAATTTGCTGCTTTTGTGTTTGTGTGTGTGTGTGTGTAGTGTTGGGAGTTTGGAGTCCCTCTCTGCAGGGAACTGGCTTTCCAGTATGAATCCTTGTACGACTACCAGAGTCTCAGCTGGATTAGGGTGACTATTAAAAAAATGTCTGATATGAAACTCCGGACATGGTGTCACATTTTCATGCCAAAATGGTGTGTGTATTTGTAGAAATTGGAGGCAGCCTATTTTGATAACATAATGGAGCATCAACGTCTGGAACCTGAATTCTTCAGGGTGGGATTCTACGGCAGGAAGTTCCCCTTCTTCCTCAGAGTTAGTAGAATTTTGTTTCAAATACCAGTTACAGTACGAATATTTTATAAAAATGTGGTATTATTAACCATAAAAGTTGCTGAATCAACATTTATTTAAGGTGCACAAATGCGAATGTCATTTTTTAAAATTTGTCTCCACCAGAACAAAGAGTTTGTGTGTCGCGGTCATGACTATGAACGCCTTGAGGCCTTTCAACAGAGGATGCTGGGAGAATTCCCACAGGCCATCGCGATGCAGCACCCAAACCAACCTGAGGAAGCCATTCTGCAGTGTGAAGCTCAGTGTATCCTACCTTTGCGCCCAAAATGTTTGCGTGTGCGTGTGGAGTTTGAGTTAATTCTTTGACCGATGGCGCTCAGACCTCCAGATTTATGCCGTAACGCCAGTTCCGGAAAATGTTGGTGTCCTTCAGTTAGACCGGGTCCCCGACCGGATCAAAAGCTTTTACCGGGTCAACAATGTTCGCCGTTTTCGCCATGACCGACCTTTCCACAAAGGACCGAAAGACAGAGATAACGAGTTCAAGGTAAAATCCTGACACACAAGATATGGGGGGAACATGCACCCGAAATTTTTTTTTCCAACCGCCATTAAATAGAAGAATAAGTACAAAACTTAAGGCTAATGGGATGGGTACGGAATTACATACTTTTATAGGCCTGGACCAAATTCTGTCAGTACTACCAGGAAAAGTTGTACGTAGAGATGTCCGATAATGGCTTTTTTGCCGATATCCGATATTCCGATATTGTCCAACTCTTAATTACCGATCCCGATATCAACCGATACCGATATATACAGTCGTGGAATTAACACATTATTATGCCTAATTTTGTTGTGATGCCCCGCTGGATGCATTAAACAATGTAACAAGGTTTTCCAAAATAAATGAACTCAAGTTATGGAAAAAAATGCCAACATGGCACTGCCATATTTATTATTGAAGTCACAAAGTGCATTATTTTTTTTAACATGCCTCAAAACAGCAGCTTGGAATTTGGGACATGCTCTCCCTGAGAGAGCATGAGGAGGTTGAGGTGGGCGGGGTTGGGGGGGGGGCGTGGTTGAGGTGGGGGGGAATAGGGGGTAGCGGGGGGTGTATATTGTAGCGTCCCGGAAGAGTTAGTGCTGCAAGGGGTTCTGGGTATTTGTTCTGTTGTGTTTATGTTGTGTTACGGTGCGGATGTTCTCCCAAAATGTGTTTGTCATTCTTGTTTGGTGTGGGTTCACAGTGCGGCGCATATTTGTAACAGTGTTAAAGTTGTTTTTACGGTCACCCTCAGTGTGACCTGTATGGCTATTGACCAAGTATGCCTTGCATTCACTTGTGTGTGTGAAAAGCCGTAGGTATTATGTGATTGGGCCGGCACGCAAGGCAGTGCCTCTAAGGTTTATTGGCGCTCTGTACTTCTCCCTACGTCCGTGTACCACTCCGTACAGCGGCGTTTTAAAAAGTCATACATTTTACTTTTTGAAACCGATACCGATAATTTACGATATTACATTTTAAAGCATTTATCGGGCGATAATATCGGCAGTCCGATATTATCGGACATCTCTAGTTGTACGGTATAACTGGCTGCTTATACACTAAGCTAAGGTTATACAGGGTATATCCCACCTAACCTTATCCCTTTCCACACACACACAATGTCATCGTTTAAGACCCCCTCCTTCCTCCGTCTGCCAGGGCAACGCGACCTAGTACGCATGTGCGGAAAATGCACGTATATATTATGTCATTGTCACCTCTGATCTGGAAGTGTATCCTTACCCTGTGTTTCAATGTAGCCTATTGCCATATTTCTTTTAACAGTAAACCTTGCTTGCCTCACCATCAGCAACTGTTAGATAGCCCTATTGTAGTGAATCACACCTGAGCCATCATACATGAATCATATCTGTAATGGATGTGTGGAAGTAAACAATGTGATAAAGAAAAATTTTACAACAATAAATCTAGAGATCTAGATATCTGGTCAGGACACTGCTCACTCTTTTACTTTCATAAGTCCGTTCTTGCAATCCTGCCTGTGCTTGGAGGCTGAAATTGGTGGTCGTACTTGACGGCCGCAACCACTTCATGGCTTTACAGTAGTTATGGAGTACAAAACTAGACGTTGAGTGATTGCTCGACATACATCGCGGACAATAACTGATAGTCTGCTTTGCCAGTCCAAATGCATTCGCTGTTTTCCGTAGTCTTTCCTTGTCCACGGGAGCCCGCATTCTCGTTGTCTCCCTTTCGACAAATGGACAAAGTTTTTCGCTAAGTACAATCACAGCTGACCTTCTCTTAAGATATTCATGTGTGATTTCCACAAGCGCCTGTACATGTAGAAAAAGGAGAAACATGGGTATGTCTGGATGACTTGCCTCCATCTTCTCAGTGGTTAACACCAGGTTACAAAACCGGTTGTTATGAAGCTGGCTGTGGCGCGTTCTTTCTGACATCACTTCCTGTGTGGGCCGCGGTCTTTCTGATGTCACTTCCTCTCCAAACTCAATTTCTAAACGATCAATAAGTCCACACAAAGCTAAGAGCCGGCGATTAAAGAAATACACGGCGCACTTACCCGTGTAAAAAAATATCCTATGAGGGGAACCTTAAAAGATGGGTTGTATGGGGCTTAGGCTAAATAATTATTAGTTTAAGGAGTTATCTGGCTTAAGATTAGACAGGGCCTAATAAAGTACCACGGTACTAATTAATTAAAAACAATACAGTACTGCTTCTGAAAAATACCAGTACTTTTTTGTTATGGACATGACGTAACATTGCTGGTAAAGTGAGCAGAGACGCATATTAGGCATGCACACACACAGAGTACTTACAAACAGAAGCAGTGTAGAGATAGAAAAGGGAGATTGGAAGCATTTTGGCTTTAATCTTAGCGCTAAAGTTGAAGCTATAAACACTGAAGAGCCGCTCTGCAATTAGCTCTTGCTCTTAACGTCCATCCGCAGTCGGTAGTGTTTTAGCTACTTCTAAATCGCTTATCCTTGCCACTATGGCGACAAATAAAGTAAGTTTCTTGCAAGTATCATCCCTGCAGGACGAGGAATAGCTAAACATGTTTCACTTCACTTCACACCCTAAAGGTGTGCCGAATGTAAAAGTTCAGTCCCACTTTTCTAGCAGATATATTTCTAAGATTGAATTTGCTTTTCTCAGATTGAGCTAATTTTAATAACATTTAAAATTTTAATTAAATGTTGACTTTAAATATTATATCTAAATGGTTAATCTAAACCTAAATCTAATATGTTCACTATCTTATTTAATGCCAAATATCTTCTTTGACTGCAATAAGAAACATATGATTACCGGTAATGTATGATAAGATTTGCTGTTAAAATAAAGCCAATAATGACATTTTTGTGGTTCCCTTTATTTTGAAAAGTGTCAAAGTATCGAAACACATTTTGATACCAGTACCAATATATTGGTATCGGCACAACCCTACTATCAAGTAGCGATACCATTGTTGCATGTGACGTCCCATCCGGTTGAAGACTAAACACCGGCTCGAACACTTGGCAGGGAAACAATCACCCACTTATGGCGGCACTTGTAAGCAGCACGTATGACAGACTCAGCCAAACTGCCTCATATGTATGGTTGCTATTTTTCATGCCAACAAAGCAAGTATGCCTGATAGAAAATACTCAAAACGTAAAGTATGGATTCGTTTTTCCACATTGTGCTAGCTTAATGCTAATTTACACTGATTTTGTCATATGCATGCTACGGATTAGCATTAGCGATTTTACATGGCGACTTCAACAACTCCAGATTTGGTAATAAAAACTACATCTTAGATGCACATTACAATCAAACAGCTGGTGTGCAATAAGTACAATACATACAGTACAAACACTTTATGGGGCACAACACAAGACTATACTGGCACATACAGCGTCATGGCAAAGACTACTTCCTAGGTAGGCAACACACGTAGTACAGTATATACGCTTTTGCCATCGTACAACTGCATGCAAAGTCTACTATATCACACTTGCAAATGAGATTTAAAAATCTAATATGAAAACAAGATAACAACTAGACAGCAGTTATTTATTTTTAAATGTTACATCAAAAAATGTGATTAATTTATTAACACACATATATACTCAAAAGGACAGAAAATGTGTACCTTTGAATACCGATATCGAATCCCAGGTACTGGGAATATAGGCACCGTATCGATTCAAATGTGAACGGGAGCCATCCCTATTGGTAACTTTATTGAAAGGTTCTATAAACATACTTCACTTGAATCCAATTGTTGATTCTGTCTCCTTGATTGATTGATTGATTGATTGATATATTTTTATTTCAAATATGCATAAAAACAAGAGCAAGCCTGATCCAATACAGTGCTATAGCCTTAACAGCCATTATAACAAAATGAAAAACAATGGAGAATAAAAAACAAAAACAAATGAGCATTGGACTTTCTTTTTCTTTTCTTTTTTTTTCCTTCTTTTTTTTTTTACATATTTGAAAAGGAGTGAGAAGAAGTTTACACTTATTTAATCCCACCCCTTTTCTTTAAATCATAAATTACTCTGAGCTAGAACTACCTGTTCACTCAATGTACAAACTCAAAGAACGTATATATACTGTACATACATCATAGATATATACATACATATGCACACTACACACATACATAGCCACATCATTACCACTAGTGATCATGGAAATGGTATGATGCCACCACAACAACACCACTGCCTCAATGGGCCGCCCCACACTCTTCTGTAACCTTCAGTTCACTACTCGATTGGTTATTGTTTCAAAAACCCATTAGAGAGAAACAAATGACTTTAAAACCACATAGGATAATTTGTCAGGATCATGTTTAGTAGCCATCACATGCCAACTTTGGTCTTCTCATAAACGTCCAAATCTTCTTTGTGTGTTGAACGGGTTTTAGACACATTTTGACAATATCTGGCACTTTGTTTTCTTCCAGAGTCTTTGGATCGAAAGGACAACTCTGATCCTTGCTCATCCTTTGCCTGGAATTTCACGCTGGTTTGAAGTGGAGAAGAGAGAGTTGGTAAGAGAATAAACAAATTAGCCAAAGGGGATGGTCTCTTTAACCCTCAGAAGAAAACCCACTTGGTCTTTAAGCTGTGATTTCTTGGTGTGTTTCAGGTGGAGGTGAGCCCATTAGAAAATGCCATCTGTGTGGTGGAGAACAAGAACCAGGAGCTGCGGACCTTGGTCAGTCAGTATCAACACAAACAGCTACACAACAACGTCAACCTCCTCAGCATGACGCTCAACGGAGTCATTGACGCCGCTGTCAATGGCGGCATTGCCAGATACCAGGAGGTTAGTCAAAGCAGTCGTTGTGGGTGTCAAAGTTTGCCCATCATCCTCAACCCTTATAGGAGACAAGAACACACTTTTCTTTATGTTAGAATAATAATGTGTAAGTTATCACACAAATTTAGTATGCTTAAAGTCCGTTGCTATAGTTATTAGCTATTGTGCTCAAGCTGTGCTTTTTCTGAAAAGTTTCCGGCTCGAAGGACCAAGAAGATGTCAGGTTCAAACACTGATGACATCTATTAAACAGACAAGAAGCAAGGAATTATGCAGAGACAGAGTTCAATTTAGCTCATGAAGAGAATGCATGCGAGCTGCACACTTAGTCACAGTCTCGCCCTACGCTCTAAGGTACAGCTCCCGCATCACTCTATTTATTCAGGAGTTCCCCAGTCAACATCACTGAGGCCGCCTCTAAAAGGAGAGGTCACACATATCATGCAAAGCAGCTCCAGTACGCACAATATGTGACAGAATGTGCTGGGGCCTTGTGATTTCGCCTTGTCTCTGCTTCGTCTGCGTGCTGTCGTCTTATCTTCGTTGAGGTCCTTGAAGTCCTTCATGTTAGCGGGCTAAAACAAAGATAACATCTGCGGCTGAGGCCACCCCTCAGACAACAAGTTTTGTCCTTGCACAGATATAAAAATTACAGCTTGAGCACAATAGCTAATAACTTTAGCAAATTACTTTAAGCATACTAAAGTTGTGCGATAACTTACACATAATTATTCCAACATTTTACCTTTTCTGTGCGTTCTACATAATGAAAAACTGCTAAAATTGGGCGACTAACTATGCGAGTAATGGGGATTAATCTATCTGACTTTTAAGCTCTGTAAAAAAAAAAAATTATAGACATGCTGTAACCATGTAGGTACATTCATGATAACATGTAATACTTTTTTTTACAGTATTATTTTAAGCATTACAACTACTTCACATTGATTCCACAAAGCGCATAGAAAATAACGCTACTTCCGTCAACAACAACAACATAAAGAGCACGTTCTGTATTTGCTACCACTAATCATGGCAGACTTTGTGAGAGCCAACGTTTCATTGACAAAATACAAACATATAATAAAACAACCACTTAAAATGTCCACACTCGCTGGGATGCCAACTGATGGGATGGTTGTATTGTTCAGCACAATTCAGAATAGTCATCAGGTAAAAAATGCTCAGAGCAAACGAGCATCTTGCCGAGTATTCCCAGCGATGTCGTCAGAGATAAGTTGACAGACTTCAGTCTGTCCGGATTTTTAGCTGGTAGCATGTGGAATTATGTTGTTGTGGCCTATTGCCACAACATTTTAGCATTACCTTTTTCAAACTCAAAGGCGACTCAAAGGCGATACAGCAGTTTCAGTAGCTCTCTCGACAGTGTCCTGAAGTGTTGTGTCACAACGCCAGAAAAGTAGTTCCAAACATCGCCAAAATACAAATAATAATAATTGCATGTGTGTCAAAAATCCTACCATACCACTGAAATGAAATAGTAAATCACCGGAAAAAATATTGCCATTGTCAATTTTAGACTTTTGTTGGTAGTAATCTATGTTTTGTTGTCAGGCTTTCTTTGACAAAGATTACATCAGCAGCCACTCCGAGGACAGCGAGAAGATCACACAGCTGAAAAATTTGATGCAGGAGCAGGTGAGAAGTTAACAACTTTGTAACGTGGACTATTTAGGGCAGCGGTGTCAAACTTGTTTTTATTGCATCACAATTATGGCTGCTCTCAGAGGGACGCTTGTAACAGTGAATATATATGAATATAAACATATAAAAATAGCCTATTCCACATTTTGCTAGGTAACTCTTTTTGATTATTACATATTTAACCAACAGATCGATTGGTAATCCTAAATCAAGGTGACGAGCAGATATTTAAGTATTTAGATTTTGAAAACAAAAAAAAATGCTTTGAACATCCTGTTGCATGATCAGATAATACCAAAGTGTAAAACATATGCAATTGCATGCAGTGCATTTTTCTGTCAAAATTGAAAGAACAAATACCTTTAGCCAGAAAGTTCTTTATTATTTCAAGTCTTTCGCAGGCCACATAAATGAGGTGCCAGGCCACATAAATGAAGTGGTAGGCCACACGAGTGATGTGGCAGGCCACATAAATTGATGTGGCAGGCCTCAAAAATGAAATGTCAGATCGCATAAATTAAGTAGCAGGCCACATAAATTAAGTGGTAAGGCACACAAGTGATGTGGCAGGCCACAAAGGGATGTCCCAGGCCACGTAAAAATGATATGGCAGGCCACTACATAAGTGATGTGGCAGGCCACATAAATTGTTGTGGCAGGGCTCCTAAATGAAGTGTCAGATCGCATAAATGAAGTAGAAGGCCACATAAATAGCGTGGTAGGCCACACAAGTTTCTGTGTTTAAAGCGTGACCTTTATCGGTAGTTTTGAAGCCCAAATACCTCCATATTGCACTTTACATACACTCTTTATTAACCAGTAGAATGCCTTTTTTTCCAGTCTTTCTCTCCAGACTGTTTCTGCTTGTATGCACTTTGTATGTGCATGCTGACACACTCTGCATGCGCCTCGGCAGTATATGTGGATGAAAAAAAATGCATTAGTACTGTGGTACTTTATTAGTAGCAGTTCCACCATAACAAACCTGGCAGCAATGCTGAAATCATTTTTTTTAAATCATTCATCATGCTTTGGTTGATGAATAAACAAACAACTACACGGAGACGAAGCTGCTGCCATCGACAACTTTTGTCTCTTGTTAATTTTTTGAAGATATGTAACATTAATGTTTTCACATTCGCAGGCTTTTCGTCAGTATTTTAGCCTAACGTTAGCCACCGTGGCTAGCTGGCTAACTTTACAAACTAACTTGTAAAATATTATAAAACTTATGCAGAAATTGGGGAATTTTCTCTGGCCCTCCCTGAGCGAGTCAGCATCCGAAATCCCTCGCTCTGTAGTAAATGGTAAATGGATTATACTTGTATAGCGCTTTTCTACCTTCAAGGTACTCAAAGCGCTTTGACACTATTTCCACATTCACCCATTCACACACACATTCACACACTGATGGCGGGAGCTGCCATGCAAGGCGCTAACCACGACCCATTAGGAGCAAGGGTGAAGTGTCTTGCTCAAGGACACAACGGACATGACTAGGTTTGTAGAAGCTGGGGATCGAACCAGGAACCCTCAGGTTGCTGGCATGGCCACTCTCCCAACCGCGCCACGCCGTCCCAAGGGGGCTAAATTTACACCACCTACCCTTCGTTATGCCCACTACCCCTAAATGTAAAGAGTCATTGGGACACCACTACCCCCACGGGGACACGCAAAATATAGGGATAGGGCTAAAAAGCAGGGCAAAGGGGTGTCTTGGGACTGGGTCTAATTCTACAGTCAAGCCTAAGGTTTTGTTTGTAATCTGTTCCAAAAAGTCTGACGGTCCAAATAATGTATATCCAATGAATCCGTTCATGACACCCAAAAATAAAAGCACAAAACACATTTTATAGAGAATAACTTTAGTTAAAATTATTAGATGGATATTTTTCTTTTTCTTGTTCTACTATTATTTTTTATTTTTTTTCTGTAGGCACTGGCAATGTTTTTTGGCCCCATGGTGGATTATATTTATTCTACATTTTTAAAAATTATTTATAATTAAAGTTAAAGTTAAAGTAGCAATGATTGTCACACGCACACTAGGTGTGGTGAAATTTGTCCTCTGCATTTGACCCATCCCCTTGTTCACCCCCTGGGAGGTGAGGGGAGCAGTGAGCAGCAGCAGTGCCGCGCCCGGGAATCATTTTTGGTGATTTAACCCCCAATTCCAACCCTTGATGCTGAGTGCCAAGAGGTCCCATTTTTATAGTCTTTGGTATGACTCGGCCGGGGTTTGAACTCACAACCTACCGTTCGCAGGGCGGACACTCTAACCACTAGGCCATTGAGTAGGTGAGATAATAGACTGAGATATTAATTAACACCTGAGATTCTTTGTTTGGACACTCGATTCCACGGAATGATATGCGGCCAAACTAACTAGTTTCTTAGGCACAATCTAACTGTACAATAACCAAACTGTATACGACATTTTTGTTAAAAATGTTCCTGGAAAACTAATTTAAACAAAAAGTGGGCCGTACAAAACATGAGATAAAGTCAGGCTGAAACATGTTTTCTTTTAGGTTCACATCCTTGGAAGCGGCCTGGCTGTGCACGAGAGAATGGTGCACCCAGAAATGCGTCCCCTGCACAAAAAGCTGATAGATCAATTCCAGGTGTTGAGGAACAGCCTCTGCAATGTAAGAACTTTCTTCACATGTTGTCTCAGAGAGAAAAAAAGACCAAAACAGACAAGACTTGTCATCTGATCCAACTTTTTGTGTTTACAGGGTCCATGTGCTTTCGACAAAGCAAACGCCCCCAAAGGGATTGTGGCCACTCACAGTCTCGTTAGTCCCGAGAGCTTCAAAGTACACCGTCACAGGTCAGAAAGCCTTTCAGTATCATCTCCATTGTTGTTTCTCACACTAGAATCAGCTTCTACTGTTATTTCACTTTTTTAGTGTTTGGTTAAGCGACTTTTAACGTGATGCTATTTAAGTTTGTACATTTGTGTTCTTGGCAAGGTGGAGTCAACCCATTTCATCCATTTTTTTGTCAACACCACTTTGTAGACAAAATTGCCAAAATAAATGTTTGCACATGTCTAACTGAACAGACAAAACAGGACAAACTTGTTTTACTATATTGAAAATCACATATGTCACATATTCCTGCGGCTTTTTGTGGCCTTAACAAGATTTTACCATTTGCCCATTTTAGTCTGTAGTATTACTCGTATACCACACTTGAGGCAATAAGACTGACGGCAGCCTAATGAGCATTCTAATACAGTTGTCCCTCGCCACATCGTGCTTTAAAATTTACATCTTGTAAATGTGACTGTCGGTATTATTTTAGGTCCAGAAGGCTTCCTAATATTAAAAAAACATATCTATAAAAGTTGGAAACTGTAAAATATTCTATTCATATTTGTAAATGTATGTACATTTAAATAATTTCTTTACAATGGCCAGGCGGGTAACCAATTAAAAGCGATACTGATGGCGACCAGAAGTAGATTTGTCTATGGAAGCCTGAGTGTGTGCATAAAAGACACAACAAACAAAAATGCTGTTCAAGTACGTTTATAATTGGATACTAAGAAATAATGTTTTATTCATATTTTAAAAGTTATGTAAAGATTTGTATTAACTACCGTATTTTCCGCACTATAAGGCGCACCTAAAAACCTCCAATTTTCTCAAAAGCTGACAGTGCGCCTTATAATCCGGTGCGCCTTATATATGGACCAATATTGAGCCACAACAGGTCTCGCAACTACGGGATGCATAAAGTAACCCCAGCCTCTACTGTAGCGTCTATTCTATGCGCCTTATAATGCGGTGCGCCTTATATATGAACACAGTTTTAAAATAGGCCATTCATTGAAGGTGCGCCTTATAATCCGGTGCGCCTTATAGTGCGGAAAATACGGTATAAATAATCAGGTGTGAACAATGAAGGAAAAACAACTATGATTCAGTTCAGTCCAATATGCGGGGACCCAAACCTCTAACTTACAAAAACACAGTTTAAAAACAAACACACACAAAAAATAATGGTTTTACTCACAGAACAGCAACAAGGCAACAATATCACCAATATCAATATCATATTTAAAATAATTTTGTTCACAAATAGATCTCCTTTGCAACGGGTGCATGCATGTCTGTGCAAAGCAACTGTCTGTGATTGAGAGATAATGTTTAAAGTTTGTAGGAAAAGAGAAAAAAATAGGTTGATATGTCCGAGCAGGGTAAGAAGGGTTCAATATCTCCAATTCAAAACTAGTATGCCGCTTTGGCATTAAATGAAAAAGTGAACAAAACACAATAAATGGGCAAAAACTATGACAATTCAAATGTTCTTTAGACATTATATCTTTAGGGAAAAGGTTTGGCTACAATATAAACTTAAATAGTACAGTTGGTTTAGAAATACGGTCGTAATTCTGTCACGATGACGGCAATCAAAGCGATGCTTAATCAGTAATTATATTTATGGGCTTTTGAATGGATGCAGCTGCGATGCAGGGAAAACCAACTATTACAAATTACGTGTTAACTCACTGCTGAATAATAGTTGATCAGAAACAAGATATAATTGTATTCATGAGGCAATCAAAGTCCGTCAAACTAGAACCATCAAATACCTGCAGCACGGTGATGATCAGCTACTTGGAGTGACCATCCATCCATCCATGTCTAGTTGTTGTGGCCCTAAACAACAGAGTATTAATGCCAGGGGCCGGCCCTGCCTCTGAACATCCCCTGTCTGACTCATCTTCGCCCTTTCTGCCTCTCTTCGTCACGCCAGTAGAAATACAATATTTGTATTCTACATGATGTGCTACCATCTTTCATCCCTCATCACGTCCTCGGCTCCTCCTCTGAATTCCTCATCTGCCATCGTCTCCTTCATCCATAACTGTACTCACTGCACAACTGCACCTCTTCTCTTTTGTCTCGCATCACCAGTGAGATGGCAAATGTTGGAAACCTTTTCATTCTGGCCGACGGCGTGCTGGCTGAGCATCGCGAAGACTTCTATGGCATTCAGGTCAGCACTCATCTGCTAATATGAAAGCGAAAGTCAATGGTGACCTCTGACAAGTACAGGTGGTCCCCTTTCACATTTGAACCGATACAATACAAATTCCCAGTACCTGGTACTCAATACCCGTACTCAACGGTACCAATTTTCAGTACTTTTGTGTGTTTATGTGGTGATAAATGGTCATTTATTTACAAACGTAATAATAAAACATTTTCTTTTTTTTTAAATTGAACATTTCACAAGCTGCTAATGACAACTCTGCTGTCCATAGGGATGGGTACTGGAATCGGTACTTTTATAGGTACTGACTGAAGTCCGTCGGTACTACCAGATACAGATTCATGTAAAATCAAACAATGACATAATTCGATACCTTACCTCGGCTCAAGCACTTAGCCGGGAAACAAGCAATCAAGCATTTAGAGTGAACTCAGCCAGACTGCCTCTACATAGATAATAGTTACAATTTTCCATGCCTAACAAAGCAAGAAGAAAGCACTCAAAAGTACAGTAAGGCTCCACTTTCCAAAATGCACTAGCTCGATGCTAATTTACATCAAATTTGTCATAGACATGCTAACAATTAGCATTAGCGATTTTACATGGCGATTTCAACACCTCCAAATTTGGTAATGAAAACTATAAGTGAAGTGAAGTGAAGTGAATTACATTTATATAGCGCTTTTTCTCAAGTGACTCAAAGCGCTTTACATTGTGAAACCCAATATCTAAGTTACATTTAAACCAGTGTGGGTGGCACTGGGAGCAGGTGGGTAAAGTGTCTTGCCCAAGGACACAACGGCAGTGACTAGGATGGCGGAAGCGGGGATCGAACCTGCAACCCTCAAGTTGCTGGCACGGCCGCTCTACCAACCGAGCTATACCGTCCATAACTAAGAGGCATGTTGTAATCAAACAGCTGGTGTGTAAAGAGTACAATACTTACAGTATAAATTAGTGCTGTCAAATGACTATTTTTAAAAATCAGATTAATCACACTCTTGAATTTGGATGAATCATAATTAATTACAGGTTATTACTCGCCTGATATTTGATCAGAACTTGGTAGCAGTTCCATCTAAAGTCCCATCAGGGTTTATTTTGAAGTTAAATTTTCCAGGGAGCACAACAGTTGAACTAATCTTTGCACTGACATGTGCATTTCATTGATCACTGACCGTATAACAAGCTGCTTCGCCTTTCACGTAACCATCCACGTTTAAGGTAAAGGAGCATGTGCGATTAATCTGTGTAGATGCATGATTAATGGGGTAATTTTTTGTAGTTAGTCACACAAGCTAACTCGTTATTCTGGACAGCCTTAGTATAAACACTTTGTAGGACTCAGCATAAGACAAGAGTGGGATATTCAACTGAATGGCAAAGACTACTTCTTCTCTAAGGCAATACACTACAGCCAATACACTACTGCAATCTCACAACTTGGAATTGCCCCAGCATGCAAAGTCTACTATATGACACTTGGAACTGAGACACAACTAGACAGCACAGCTCAGTGTTAAATGTTAAATTATAAAAATGTATATTTTTTTCAAACAATTAACATTTATTAACACATTTGAATACACGAAAAAGTAGAGTACCAGTATCGATACCCATCCCTCGCTGTCCAGTTATAATTGTTTTGTTGTCTTACACTTCTGAGTCTCATTTCCAAGTATGCATTCATTTCAGATTGTCCTTGGTGTGTTGTTGGAGCCAAAAAGTAGTATATTGGCTTGAAGTTGAATCTTCCAGTGTTTTCCTATGTTGAGCCCTACAAAGGGTTAATAGTATGTTTGGACATGTTAGGACTGAAATGGGACAAGCTGGCAGGTGTGACAACAGATGGTTGTCCAAAACTGACGGGGAAAAATGTTGGACTTTTAAAGAGGATGCAAGATAAAGTGAGAGAAATTAACATTTTTGCATTGTATTATACATCAGGAAGTGTTGTGTAAAACACTGTTAAAAATAAAACCATCAAAAGCAATCTGCTTTTGTATAAAGTTAAGTTAGGTTAAATTAAATTATTATTATTATTATTATTATTATTATTATTATTTATCTTACGGTATATCAAAAATAATTTGAGCAAAATTTAATTGAAATATTATCGGTGTGGCCCTCCAGCAGTGCTCCAGTTGCTCATGCTGCCCCCGGTAAAAATTAATTGCCCACCCCTGGTTTACACTTCAGTGTGTGAATGTGTGAATGTGTGTGTGTGAATGGGTGGATGTGGAAATAGTGTCAAAGCGCTTTGAGTTCCTTAGAAAGGTAGAAAAGCGCTTGACAAGTACAACCCATTTACCATTTTACACTGTACTTATTGTGCTTACCACACACCAGTTTGATTGTAACGTACATCTCAGTTTTTTTGATTGGCAAATTTGGAGGGGTTAAAAAAGCCATGTAAAATCACCAGTGCTAATCATTAGCATGTATATAGGCATATCCAATGTAAATTAGCATCAAGGTAGCGCATTTTGAAAAGTGGAGCCTAACTTTTAAACACGTTCTATCAGTCATTCTTGCTTTGTTGGCATGGAAAATTGCAACATTACCGGCTAGGCTCGCTATGAATATGCCTGTTTGCCTGCCAAGTGCTTGAGCTGGTGCCAATTCTGCAACCGTAAGGGTTGTCATGTGCAACAAAGGCAAAACATGATGGACGCAACAGTCGAGCGGTTGAGATCAAAAAGTGAGGGCGATTTTTGCAGGCGTTTCTCCTCTCTCTGAGCTTTTATGGTGTTCAATTTCTCCCTTCCAATGTGAAAGTAGCTTTTTTTTTTTGTTGGCCCACTGCCACCAGAAGAGCCTGTCTTACGCTTGGGAAGCATAATGAAGAGTCAAAACGTAACTAATCAGTGATTTTATGCTTCCTCAGTGGAGCGGCGCGTGTGCTAATCTCGTTTTCATTGACCAAAATTAAATTCTTTGATTGCACATTGTAACACGGAATGTCGTGGAACAAAGACCAACAAGTGTAAATGTCTGGTATCTTCTATTTATTTTTGCCAAATTTAAGTACAGTATATACTTTTATTTAGAATAATGAATTATAAAGTTCAACGTGTAACAAGCAAGGTGGACAGCAGAAAGTAACAATAAAAATAAAAAAATCCTTAAAAATCCTCACATGCAAATTTCATGATTATGAGATTTCAAACAGGGGCCGCAGCATGTAAATAATGAACATGAGCTGCAAGACATGTTGTTTCTGTTATCTCTTTAAAGTTTTCATAACTCTTTGCAGCCCTTTGAGACACTCGTGATTTAGGGCTACACTTTGAATGAATGAAAACATTCTTTATTCTCTCCTTGATGGTCACATTTATTTTTTACTGCAGGCAAGCCACTCCTCCTCCAGCATTAGCTCCACCCACTCTGCCCCTTCTCAATTAATCAACTCAGCCCTGTCAACAATTAAAGGTGAAGGCAGCATGAAGTGCACATCCTGCGCATGCAAACTACATTTTTTATTGCTGCTTTTTCACTAAACTTGTTTCTCTGACAGAACAAAGCAGAAACAACAGAGACATTTTGATGCTGTTGCCGCCACAGCGAGAACGTCCGAGCAGCGTCTTGTATCAAAACTTCAGCGAGAGCGGACAGGTTAGCTTTGGATGTCATCGTCATTTTGGATATTAGATTTATTCTGAAGCCAGAAGTTATGAAGAGCCAAATGGGACAAAATTAAATAAATAAATATTTCTTGAAATAACTACTTAAATGTGTCATTAATTAATTCCAATTAATTAATTATAAGTGGAATTAAATATATACATGCTATATTTTAAATTAATGTATTCATTAATAATGAATGTATTTAATATAAAATTATTCTAATTATGTAATGACTTAATTATTGCATGATTTAATTAATACTTTTGTGATCTAATTCTAATTCATCATTGATTTCCTTATTTTTATTATTCAACAATGTATTTAATCATTTAGTTAATTTATGACACGTTCAAGTATTAATTTGAAGATATATCTGTTGATTTAATTTTGTCCCATTTGAATTTGTCAGCGCTTCATAAATGTATTTTATTTGTCAAACTCGGCAGTCAAAGTCTGGGCAAATCCTAACATCTGATTGGTTAACCAGCACTTAAAGTTACTCAATTGTGTCATTAACTAATTGAATCAACTGTTATTTAAATTGTTAAATAATTAACCAAATCATAAAAATCATTTAATTAATATTTTATTAAGTCATTCAATAATTACATTACATTGTACATTAAATAAATAATGCAACTTTTAATAACACATTTATGCATTCAATTCCAATCATAATTAACTAAAGACACATTTTAAGTAATTATTCAAAGATTTATTTATTTAATACATTTTGTTCCATTTGGCTCTATAAAAAGTAGCCAAAATCATGAAAATGTATAATATTTTCATTACTGTAGATCCCTGCTATTCCTGAGGGGTTTATGTTCCAAGACCTTCAGTCAATGATGAAAAAGTACGAAAAATAGAAGCACCCATAAAAATGTCCATTTATGATCAACATGGTAAAAGGTCTTAGTCCTCGTTATCAAACACATTTTGAATTCAGTTTTATACATGAAGAAGCAATGATAATATACAGTATTTTACTTACAAAACACACTGTTACACATTACGTCAAGTCAAAGCATCTGCCTGCTGGAAAATGTTGAGTAAATTGACTTGTGAAACAGCGCCCTCTGCTGGATTTATAGCTTTTTCCCTGCAAATACGTGCCATCAAACCACTTTTTTTAAGTTACCATAAAAAACTGTAACCTGCTTGTTGTGGCTTGAACTTAGTGAATATGTTTTCATGTCTGCCATCCTTCACTCTTGCAGCGAGCATTTTTGCATCAGGTGATCAGTCCAGGTTGTAAACCCTGCAGCGACCCCAACCTCTCCTTTACTGACAAAGGTTGGTGTACTGAGAACAAAGCTCATTGCACTTGTACATGCACATGCACATGTACTTGTACTTGTACGTGTACGTGTACCCTACATATATTTACAGTACTTGCACTTGTATGGACTTATTATTGTAGCAAAATTATTTGCAAACGCGTATCTCAATCTGTGCGTCTATAATCCAGTTCATGTGTCTGTGTACTGTGTGTCTGTACCTCGATGTGTGTGTGCGTAATCAGAATCCCGCCAACCGATGGAGGAAACGCAATCATTTTGTACGCTATATGTCATAACAAAACTGATCACTTATTTGAGTACAAAATCCTTTTGACAACTAAGTTACCACTAAAACATGAACTTTTATTCCCATCATTTGATGGAAAATCCATTGCACTTGGCTTGCGAGTGGGTGCGAGGCGCCGACTAGTGGTTAATGTAGGGAAAGACAGGGGAAGTTGAAGACAGACAAGTCTTTTTACAAGTTCGGATCGCTGCACAGACGGACAACAGAAGTGTCGCAAATGTCACGTGTAAAAAGGCAGCCAATCAGGGTTCCTACTTCACAAAAATGTGATTACAGACACACACACATTTTTTTTACACACAAACAACTCTTAGTACGCACTAGTGTTGTCCTGATACCAATATTTTGGTATTGGGTATTTCGGTACTTTTTTAAATACTTTTCGGTACTTTTCTAAATAAAGGGGACCACAAAAAATGTCATTATTGGCTTTATCTTAACAAAAAAATCTTAGGGTACATTAAACATATGTTTCTTATTGCCAGTTTGTCCTTAAATAAAATAGTGAACATACAAGACAACTTGTCTTTTATTAGTAAGTAAACAAACAAAGGCTCCTAATTAGTCTGCTGACGTATGCAGTAACATATTGTGTCATTTATCATTCTATTATTTTGTCAAAATTATTAAGGACAAGTGGTAGAAAATGTATTATTAATCTACTTGTTCATTTACTGTTAATATCTGCTTACTTTCTGTTTTAACATGTTCTATCTACACTTCTGTTAAAATGTAATAATCACTTATTCTTCTGTTGTTTGATACTTTACATTAGTTTTGGATGATACCACAAATTTGGGTAGCTATCCGATACCAAGTAGTTACAGGATCATACATTGGTCATATTCAAAGTCCTCATGTGTCCAGGGACAAATTTCCTGAGTTTATAAACATAATATAAAAATAAAAAAACCGAAATAAGATTTAGTGATGCTAAAAAATATCGATGTAATCATAGTAGTATCGACTAGATACGCTCCTGTACTTGGTATCATTACAGTGGATGTTAGGTGATGTTTGTTTATATTGTAGCCTCCCGGAAGAGTTGGTGCTGCAGGGAATTCTGGGAATTTGTTCTGTGGTGTTTATGTTGTGTTGCCTTGCAAATATTCTCCCAAAATGTGTCTGTCATTGTTGTTCGGTGTGGTTTCACTATATGGCACATGTTTATGACAGTGTTGGCGTTGTTCATACGGCCACCCTTCGTGTGACATGTATGGCTGTTGACTAAGTATGCCCTTCATTCACTTGCATGAAGTGTGTTCAAAGTTATGATTGAAGATGGTTGATTATCGGACATAGCAACATCTTGTCTATAGATCATTTATAACACATCCAGTATTATGACTCCGGTGTGCGGCGGTAAGTAATGAAGCATGAATAGCTATCTCCCGTCCTACAGGGATGATGCTTGTAATAATTGTACTGTATATGTCGCCATGGAGACAAGGATTAGTGATTTAGAAGTAGTATGCTCGTCTGCATGACACGACCGGTACTTTTGGCGGTATAGTACCGAATATGATTCATTAATATTGCGGTACTATACTAATACGGTATACCGTACAACCCTACTACGCACACATAGATTGTATTACACGCACACACAAATATGATTACGCACACACACAGAGATTGTGTTACACGCACACACAAATATGATTACGCGCACACACAGAGATTGTGTTACACGCACACACAAATATGATTTCGCACTCACAACTCTTCCACTGCAGAAATTTAGCAAGAAATCACGCGTAAAAAGACCGCCACTCAAGGATTCCTCCTACACACGAATCCGAATACAGATGCACACAATTTTTTACACACACACAGATCAAAATACGGACAGACCGATTTTTTTTCTCCCATAGACAAATCATAATACGGACGGACGATTTAAAACACGCATACGCTGATACTCTAATTACACAGATTGGGATGAGATACAAATTAGTACACAGACACGTGAATTGGATTACAGACGCACAGATTGAGATACGCGTTTGCAGATACTTTTACTTGTACTTGTGGGTGTACAGTACTTGTACGTGTCCTTGTACTTTTAATTATATTTGTACTAGGGATGTCCGATTATATCGGACTGCCGATATTATCGGCCGATAAATGCTTTAAAATGTAATATCGGAAATTATCGGTATCGGTTTCAAAATTATCGGTATCGGTTTCAAAAAGTAAAATTTATGACTTTTTAAAACGCCGCTGTATGGAGTGGTACACGGACGTAGGGAGAAGTACAGAGCGCCAATAAAGCTTAAAGGCACTTTCTTTGCGTGCCGGCCCAATCACATAATATCTGCGGCTTTTCACACACACAAGTGAATGCAAGGCATACTTGGTCAACAACCATAAAGGTCACACTGAGGGTGACCATATGAACAACTTTAACACTGTTACAAATATGCGCCACACTGTGAACCCACACCAAACAAGAATGACAAACACATTTCGGGAGAACATCCGCACCGTAACACAACATAAACACAACAGAACAATTACCCAGAACCCCTTGCAGCACTAACTCTTACGGGAAGCTACAATATACACCCCCCCCCCCCACCTCAACCCCGCCCACCTCAACCTCCTCATGCTCTCTCAGGGAGAGCATGTCCCAAATTCCAAGCTGCTGTTTTGAGGCATGTTGAAAAAAATTATGCACTTTGTGACTTCAATAATAAATATGGCAGTGCCATGTTGGCATTTTTTTCCCTAACTTGAGTTGATTTATTTTGGAAAACCTTGTTACATTGTTTAATGCATCCAGCGGGGCATCACAACAAAATTAGGCATAATAATGTGTTAATTCCACGACTGTATATATCGGTATCGGTTGGTATCGGAATCGGTAATTAAGAGTTGGACAATATCAGGATATCGGATATCGGCAAAAAAGCCATTATCGGACAACTCTAATTTGTACTTGTACGTGTAGTCGTGTGTACTTATGTTACCTTCTGGTCCTGCAGTTTTGACCGCCCCCAGTAGTTGGAGTTTGGACAGTGGTACCAGAGAAGCTGTGCCTGTTCTATCCGCCCACATTGGGAACATCATGGCGCCTCCTGTTCCCCCACGAAATGTTCCACACGGTATGATCCAAAATATTTATCATATTGTACACCCAAGACCCCACCCCCACGACCCACCCTCAGCCCAGTCGTCAACACTAGTTCCTCTTCAGTTGTCTTCCCCACGTCCTCTTTGCTCCAAGGTGCTTCTCTCAGTCCTTGTGTGTCTACGTCCTCCTACAGGCCAACGCCTGTCGATGCACTTTGATGCTTACCACCACCAACTCAGTGACCTCCCTCCTGCTCTCCCTGCACGATCCCTAAGAAAGGTACCCTCCTCCTCTTCCTCCTTTTATTTGCCCTTCTTGTCATCCTTGTACATACCATATTGTTTACGTGTGAGAAAGAGCGGCTTGTCGCCATTGATTGTTATTCTTATATTATTTCATATTTTATATATATTACATTAACGGGCGGCACGGTGGTACAGGGGTTAGTATGTGTGCCTTCCGCCCGATTGCAGCTGGGATAGGCTCCAGCACCCCTGCAATCAGTGCACCTGTTGCCAGCTAGCGATTAGGGTACTATTTTTCAGCTAACAATTAGGGTGCTAGTTGTCAGCTGATACTTAGCACGTTTGTTAACGATTAGCGGGCCACTTGTCAGATAGAGATTAGTGGCGCAAGCTGCCATCTTACAATTAGGGTGCTAGTTATCAGCTAGCTATTAGAGCACCGGTTGCCAGCTAGCGATTAGAGCACCAGTTGTCAGTTACTGTAGCAATTAGCGCCCCAGTGTACAGTTAGCAATTAGTGCGCCAGTTGTCAACTAGCAATAAGGGCGATGGCTGTCACCCAACGATTAGCACGCTAGTTGTCAGCTATTTATTATTGTGCGAGTTGTCAGCTAGCAATTAGTGCACCAGTTGCATGCAAGCGATGAGAGCACGAGTTGTCAGCGAACGATTAGGGTGCTAGTTGTCAGCTAGGACTTAGCACGTTAGTTAAAGAATATCGTCTAAATTGTTGGATAGAGATTAGTGGCGCAAGCTGCCAACTTACAATTAGGGTGTTAGTTGTCAGCTAGGACTTAGCCCATTAGTTAACGATTAGCGTGCAAATTGTCGGATAAAGATTAGCGGTGCAAGCTTCCAACTTACAATTAGAGCGCTATTTGTCAGTTGGCCATTAGAGCACCAGATGCCAGCTAGCGATTAGGGCGCTAGTTGTCAGCTAATTATTAGTGTGCTAGTTGTCCGCTTGCAATTAGTGGACCGGTTTCCAGCTAGTGATTAGGGCATTAGTTGTCAGCGAACGATTAAGGTTGTCAGCTAGCACTGAGTGCTTTAGTTAACGATTTGCGTGCCAATTGTCAGCTAGCACTTAGTGCTTTAGTTAACGATTTGCGGGCCAATTGTCAGCTAGCGATTAGGGTGCTTGTTGTCAGCTACTGTAATTAGTGGGCCAGTTTACAGCTAGTGATTATGGTACCATTTGTCAGCTAACAATTGGTGCGACAGTTGTCAGCCAACAATTAGGGCACTGGTTTTCTGCTAACGATCAGCGTGCCAGTTGCCAGCGAGCGATTAGGATGCTCGTTGTCAGCAGACGATTAGGGCGCTAGTTGTAAGCTAGCGATTAAGAGCATCAGCTGTCATCTAACAATTAGGGTGCTAGTTGCCAGCTATGCTGCACTATCTGAATGTGTTAGTATTACATAATAACAAAGTATACCTCAGGAGCAGTTTAATTTAAAGCACAATTTTAAATAGGATTTTTTAATTGATTGATTGATTAAAACTTGTAATAGTAGATTGCACAGTACAGTACATATTCCATACAATTGACCACTAAATGGTAACACCCGAATAAGTTTTTCAACTTGTTTAAGTCGGGGTCCACGTTAATCAATTCATGGTAACGGATATATAAGTAGGTCTCCGCTTTATCAGTTCCATCAAAATGTTGAAGACTCTTGTGTAAAACCAATAATCAAGCCACTTCTGTGCATTCCCGAATCCTGCTGAGAACCAGCGTCCTCTGCAGTGGCTTGTTGTGCATAACATAAATGTCCACTGCAGTGGACGCTGGTTCTCAGGAGGACAAAACACTGATAACCAGGATGTCGTCATTGAATCCCAAAACTCCTCACTTTCTGTCTCTTTAGTGTCCCCTGCAACCTTCACCTGCCTCGCCCACCAGTCCACCATCCCTTCTGTGTGGAAGTAACTCCACCTTGTCAGGCAGCAGCAGCTCAGGAGTCTTCACTCTCAGCGAAAGTAACTTAAGCGACCCCCCGTCCGGGCGCACTGACGAGTCCGTCCCTAGCGGCCAGGCCTGGACTACGGAACAGGAGGAACTGGACTCACCTTACTGGCTCATCGGGTACAACGTCTCAGAATGTGAAGTTCCGGACAGAGTCGGCTCTGAGCCTTGTCGAAGCCACGCTTCTTCAGGGGTCACTGCGCCTCAGGGGTTCCGAACCCCAAGAACTGGTACACGAGCGCAGATCAGAGAAGGACCACCGCACTACCAAGATGTCCAGCACGCTCACCACTTCCCCCCTCATTACATCCCCACTTACTTGCCTCTTGACTCCTTGGTTGAGCCTCCTCCTGCTCTGTCACACAAACCGTACCTCAGTTTCCCTCAGGAGAAACCTATGAGCAGCCAGCCCACACAAGCAGTCCTCAGACCTGCGTCAGGCAGCAGCTGCCTTCCTCTATTTGTTGCCACAAAGGAGGACCATCAGCCCAAGGTGGCATGGGGCCACGGCATCAGTCGCGATTGAGATGTGATTAGTTTCACATTTAAATTTAACCCACACAGTTAAAACTGATTTTTGAAAGTGATATTTGTAGGAGCGCTGCCACAATTACCAGACTAAGTCGAACATGTTAATACACTTAAACAAGCAGCTGTGTCTTTTAACCATTTGGCAATTTTTCACGTCATCTCATTATTTTCATACAAAGTAACAATATAACCTTTTTTGCAGAAATGTACCTAATTTATTTGATCTTGTGAAAAAGTACAGATGTTAACCATATATGTATGTACAATTATACTCTTTTTGTATAGAATTCAACATGAGCACTGACCTGCAATCATTCCTGCACAGAATGTGATTTATTAAACTTCATGCTTGATAAAGAACATTTGACTTGTTGACCAGCTTTTGTGAATGAACATTTTTAATAAGGAGGATCTCGGAAAATTTGTACAACTACTACATATATAAAGTGTCCAGCAGAGGGCGCCAATCTGATGCCACAATGTTGAAAATTCGGAATAATTAGAATGAATTCATTATTAATTTTATCAATTCATTATTAATGTATTATCAATTTTATTATTAATGTATTATTAATTTATTATTAATTAGTTGATTATTTATTTATTATTCGTAAGATGTACACAGAACAAGACATTGCATTTCTACATACGGGTCCTTTAAATAAAAGTGGTTTCAAGAAAACTTCAAAGATGTGTTATCCGTTATACTCTATATTTTAGTAGACAAAATTGACTGTAATTTTAGTCGACTAAAATGTTGAGGAATTTAGTCGACTAAAACTAGACTAAAACTAAATCAATTTAGAAGACTAAAATATGACTAAAACTAAAAGATGAGTTGATGATTAAAGCTAAATTAAAAACGGCTGTCAAAATTAAGACTGTTGATGACTAAGTCGAAGGTTTTTTAGTAAACAAAATTAACACTGTCATATTATTGTGTGAATGCTCCAAAGCAGGGGTCCCCAAACTACGGCCTGCGGGCCGGATACGCCCCCCCAGCGTCCAAAATCCGGCCCGCGGGAAGTCCCAAGTAAAAAAAATAAAAAATAAATGTGTTTTTTTATTATTCTTTTTAAAAAAATCTGTCCTTACTAGTTCATTTTCTACCGTCTTCTAGCCACTCAGGCAAATCATATTGTCTAAAAATGCATTTTACCATCAATAACGTGACATGCCGCAAGTGCGCTCTTTAAGTCAATAAGTGCGCGAGGAATATATATGTATGTATGTATATATATATATATATATATATATATATATATATATATATATATATATATATATATATATATATATATATATATATATATATATATACATACACACACACACACACACACACATATACACTTTTATATATATATATATATATATATATACATGGACATATACATATATACAGACACATATATACACATATACATATATATATATGTACATGGACATATACATATATATGTACATGGACGTATACATATATACACATATATACATAGACATATACATATATACACACACATATATACACACACACACACACACACACACACACACACACACATATATATATATATATATATATATATATATATATATATATATATATATATATATATAGAGCGGCCCCCAGCCAAATTGTTTTAACCAAATGCGGCCCCGGAGTCAAAAAGTTTGGGGACCCCTGCTCTAAAGCATTCACACATATGGTTTTCTACACCAAAATTCATCTATTTATTATTCAACAACTTCTTCTCCAGATTTTGGAGTGCTCTACCTTCCCCATTTTTCATCCGATTCAAACCGTTCCAACTTCAAACTGTTCAGCCAATCGCGGGCTTTTCCATCACAAATTCCAAAAATTCCCAGATTTCCTAGAATTCCAGGTTTTCTGGGACATTTTTCCCATTCAAAATGAATTGCCCATTTTTCAAACTCCCACCATTTCCACATTGTTCAACCAATTCCAACCATTCCAACACATTCCACCATTCTGGAAATTCAGACTATTTTTTTTCCAAGTTCAAAAAAATTCCAGGATTTTCCCAGAATTCCTGGTTTTCCAACGCCCTATTTCCACCTATTTTTCTGGCGACTACTCCTCCCACATTTTTCAACCCACTTCAACCGTTCCACCGTCAAAACATTCCTCTTAATTAGGACAAAAAACGAAGTTGTTTTTTGAACTGGAAAAATTCCCGGTTTTCCCTAAATTCCAGGAATTCCGTAATACCATTTCTCAATTCAACATGTTACTACTACTACTACATTTCTCGACCGATTTGAAAAATTTCAACACCAACCATTTCAACTAATTTTTTTTTAACCATTTTTTTTTTAAATTCCTGCTTTTCCCGAAATTCCCAATTTTTGGGGGAAATTCCCATTTAAATCAATGGGTCATTCTTCAAAGTTACACAATTCGCATATTTTTCATCTGATTCAGCCTATTCAGGAATTGTGTGCTATACTTCAACAATTCTAAAAAAAATTGCAGGATTTTAGTTCAACTTCAGCTTTGGAACATCCACACGCAATTCCTTAAGGAATTGCCCCATCTAGTTCACTGTACAGCAGAGGCAGCCATATTGGGTGCGATACTATACTGTGTCCAGCAGAGGGCACCAAACGACGGTGCTTATTGAGTAGACTCCTTGTCGGGGCAGATAGCTCAAGCTAAAGTTCTATTTAAGTCCATCCATCCATTTTCTACCACTTGTCCCCTTTGGGGTCACCGTTTAAAAAGAGAAATGACAAATTACAGCATTAAGAACAAATCTGACAATAGGTGTGCACATTATACAGTTCACTGACTGCTGTTAGTGTGCAATTACATTTTTAGTTTAATCACTTCTTGCTAATGACTGAAACTCAGACCTGTTTAAACGTCACTGCAGCGCTCCACCTTCCTCAAGTATTTCCAAGAATAATAACTGTGCATTGCATCATTACAAATAATTTACGTTTGCTGTTTGACTGGCAAACCTGTCGGGCCACACATGCTCAAATCTCCTGACCTCGTTTACTATAAGCATCGCTCATAAATATGATGATGCGTTGCCTTCCCGCCCATTTAGTGCTGATAAAGATGGAATTGTCATCTCTGAAATGTGTTACAGATGCAATCAGATATAAACCATTGTATTGTTACCACGCCATTATTGAGCTTATCAAAGCTTGCGGGGGCCATTTTAACCTCCCAAGTTTAGGCCCAGAATGGTCTCAGTCATAAAAATTTTAAAAATAAGTTATATGTTATTATTATTATTATTATTATTATTTAATGCAACGCTTAAATCTCTAGATCAGGGGTGTCAAACTCATTTTAGATCGGGGGCCACATGGAGAAAAATCTACTCCCAAATGGGCCGGACTGGTAAAATCACGGCACGATAACTTAAAACTAAAGACAACTTCATATTGTTTTCTTTGTTTAAAAATACAACAGGCACATTCTGAAAATGTACAAATCATAATGTTGTTGGGGTTTTTTTTTTTTACACTTACAAGTTGCGGTTAATAATATTTTATACTTATTTGTCGTTACTTTCTGAATAAATGATGTGATAATGTTCATCAGTCAACTCATTGGTGTTAATTTTCAATCTATGAAGATAAAAAAAATAATATCAAAATCAAATTTCAGGATGTTATTTATGTAGTTTGCTCATTTTCCTTGACTGGTGCACTAACATCATGGGGTTGTTTTTTTTTTTTTTTTTTTACACATGTAGCATCATCTACAAAGATACAAAGAATTGCTATTGCGACATCTAGTGGACACATTTAGAACAGCAGTTTTTTTCATTCAAAAATTTCGGCTTATTTTTATACTTAGCAAACTCATCCCGCGGGCCGGATAAAACCTGTTCGTGGGCCTGATCCGTCCCCCGGGCCGTATGTTTGACACCCCTGCTCGAGATTAACTTCAAACAAAGAGTCTACCAAGTCAAATTCCTTGTGTATTAAACATACTTTTGGCCAATAAATCTGATTCTGAAATAGGATTTGGAAGTCTGTGGACATTATTTATTTTAGTTTTTTGCCCTTTTTTGTCAAAACCCTGTTTTTTAGGACAAAAACACAAAATGTGCAATACTTTCCCCCCAAACAGTTTTTTAAGTGAAATATTTGATGGGAAGTAATTGGAGCCTTGGATAGGCCAATAATTCATAACACTCCTACTAAAATTTGTGGGGATCCAAAAAGGCCCACTCTTAAAAGTGTTTAATTTAAGTCATACTTTTTTTTTGTCAATGCTTAAGTCTCTCAAATCTATCCGTTTTTATTTATTTAAAAAAAAAATTGTATTATGCTCTTTTTGTCAAAGACAACTTTGTTTTTTATATGGCAAACACACAAAACATGTAATATTTTCCCTAAAAATATTGCAACGATATTTCAGTAATTGGTGCCTTGAATAGGTCAATAATTAATTCCACCTTTTTTTTATTCATTATTATTTTTTGAGCAATGACATCTTTAAAGACAAAAACAGTCTGCACGGCATGGTATTTTTAGAATGTTCCACGGGCCGTCAAAACAAACGCAAATGGCCCTCGGGCCACACTTTGGACACACCTGCTCAAGACATTAACAATAATGCTCTTGGTTGATCGAATATTATTTCAGTTGTTTTATCATAAATGACAGATTGAGTTTGTCGTCAACGTTGATCAATAACATGATGTTCAAAGGAAGACAAATGGGAATGTTTTTTTTAACACATTTGTAGCGTAAAAGTCTGCAGGTCATTTTTTATTACAGGTGATTAAACTTTTTTTTTTTTCAATACACCATTGATATGTAACTTGCTTGTTTGTTTGTTGTGATGTGATTACCTTGTTTTTATGTTAAGGAAAATTAGCATCTCTGCTATTATCTGGTATTTGTACATAAATTGTATGTAATTTTGTATATTCATGTGCATCGTTCCGTATGAATAAACAAGGTAACAACACTCAAATATTTTAAACACTCAAATTACCGTCGGGCGACATTTGACCTAAATGATCTTTGGAGCCAAACTGGACATGTTTTTGAAGGGCATAAAAACATTGTGGATATATATATATATATACATATATATATATATATATATATATATATATATATATATATATATATATATATATATATATATATATATATATATATATATATATATATATATTCACAGGTTTGCCTGATGAGCAGGCCTTCAAACGGTGTAGGGCCCAACAAAAACAAGATTTCGGGGCTGTAAATCTAATTTTTAAATGAGCATATCCTGGCTGAACTACGAGCAGGGAAAACTGCGAAAGGGATGAAATAGCCTCTGTGTTTTTTCCTGACCTAACGTATATGTATATATATATATATATTATATATATACGTATATATATATACATATATATATATATATATATATTTATATATATATATATATATATATATATATATATATATATATATATATATATATATATATATATATATATATATATATATATATATATATATATATATATATATATATTAGGGGTGTGGGAAAAAATTGATTCGAATTCGAATCGCAATTCTCACGTTGTGCGATTCAGAATCGATTCTCATTTTTAAAAAAACGATTTTATATTTTTTTATTTATATAAAAAAAAATTTTTTTTAAATTAATTTATTTATTTTTTAAATTAATCAATCAATCAATCAAACAAAACAATACACAGCAATACCATAACAATGCAATCCAATTTCAAAAACCAAACCCGACCCAACAACACTCAGAACTGCAATAAACAGAGCAATTGAGAGGAGACACAAACACGACACAGAACAAACCAAAAGTAGTGAAACAAAAATGAATATTATCAACAACAGTATCAATATTAGTTACAATTTCAACATAGCAGTGATTAAAAATCCCTCATTGACATTATCATTAGACATTTATAAAAAATAAAAATAAATGAACAATAGTGTCACAGTGGCTTACACTTGCATCGCATCTCATAAGCTTGACAACACACTGTGTCCAATATTTTCACAAAGATAAAATAAGTCATATTTTTGGTTCATTTGATAGTTAAAACTAATTTACATTATTGCAATCAGTTGATAAAACATTGTCCTTTACAATTATAAAAGCTTTTTACAAAAATCTACTACTCTGCTTGCATGTCAGCAGACTGGGGTAGATCCTGCTGAAATCCTATGTATTGATTGAATAGAGAATCGTTTTGAATCGGAAAAAATAGTTTTTGAATCGAGAATCGTGTTGAATTGAAAAAAAATCGATTTTGAATCGAATCGTGACCCCAAGAATCGATAGATTCACAGCCCTAATATATATATATATATATATATATATATATATATATATATATATATATATATATATATATATATATATATATATATATATATATATATATATATATATATATATATTTAAATTCAAATTTCTGAATAAACTTTAGCCCAAACAAAAATATCAAACATACATTTTGACCCTTTTAAGGCCTTTTAATCAGATAATGTCACAGATTGAAATGAGTAAAATAACTCATGTTATACAAATGTATACTAATTGAAGACTGTGACATTATTTGAACAAAAGGCATTCAAAGGTTTAAAATAAAATAAAGTTTAAAATATTTGGTATTTTTTGTTTAGGACTGAAGTTCATTAAGAGATTTCAGCAAAAAAAGTAAAGTAAAAGAAAATAATTTAAAATGTTTAATGGTCTTTGAAAAATTAAAGCACTTTTAAATGTCCCGTCTGGCTTTGGGGTATATATTATTTAACACCTGCCAGTGTATCATCATCTGTGAAAAAATTGAACATGGAAATGTAAACAATTTACATGAGGAAAAACCTTCTTTAAAAATCATGTATAACGAAGTAACACAACAAAAATGATGGCCAAAATACGGCATAAATGTAATGAAAGGACAAAAATGTCAGCCTTTATCCCATGATGTTTAAGATAAACAAACATTGGTAATCAATGTCTTGTTTGATCATGAAGGAATTTACTTGTTTGTTTCCACCCTCAAATTCAAAAGAAATGTACAAATCTAATTGTACATTTGCTCACACTTCCCGGTAGGCCAATTAAGTAATTAGGCAGGGCTGATGCCAGATTACAAAATACATGGAGTGAGTCAGTATAAAAATATAGTTTCGTAAACAAGCAGCTGTATCTTTGTATTTAACTTTTTCAATGAACAATAGCACAAACAAACTTTTTACCTCCATGTTAAC
This sequence comes from Entelurus aequoreus, assembly GCF_033978785.1. Lineage (NCBI taxonomy): Eukaryota > Metazoa > Chordata > Actinopteri > Syngnathiformes > Syngnathidae > Entelurus > Entelurus aequoreus. The sequence continues at coordinate 30,522,323 of NC_084731.1, read as the reverse complement.
CACATTTCCTTTCACTTTTAACCTTTGTAGTTGTGTGGCAGGAGTTTAAATTTGCTAAAATGTCCTCCAATAAGCACACCAGCTGAGTCTCTTCTCGTATTTTAGTCATGCCGTTTACAAAAGGTACGCTAAACATGGTAGGTTATAGGCTGCTTGGCGCTAGCAGCTACACAACAGCTAAGCACACAATAGCAAATAAGCTAGACCACATTGCGGCCTAATCCGCATTTGACACATTTGTCAATATAAACATGTATAAAATAATTATGGTTGCATATTACTTACATATACAAAGTCTCCAAAGCAGAAGCATATTAAAAAGTATCTAGTAACAAACGTGTCCGCATCATTCAACTCACTGCATTTTTTTAATTAATTTTTTTCAAACTTTCATTTAATTTGATGCACATTATCTACTAAACGAATTAATGAGAAAGTTATTGGTCAATATTTATTTTTTTGTGCAAAATAAAAACATTTAAAATCGTTATAATATAAATGTATTAACGTTCATAAATCAGTTTGGATTGAGTAGTTGACAACAACTTACAAATACTTGTATCCATTCAACAGTTTAATCAGCAGACCCCAACAGATGAAATAGTAATAATAATAATAAATTAGATTTATAATGCAATGTTCTAGACACTTAAAGTGCTTTACAGTGAGAACACATTATTTCTTCACTCCACATTTAGACAAATTAAAATATAATCGCCTTTACTCCTCCCACAGTGGGGGAAATACATTGTTTTATTTCACAGCAGCAAGTGGACAGTAGCAGCTCCCAGAAATAATCAAAAATCTTAGGTATGATACACTAAATATAGACTTGCTTTAATGTTTCAGTGGTTGTAAGTGTGATGCTAACATTAGAGAGGTTTATCACATACAATGACGCAGGTAAAGGCCGCTCCTCGGTCATAACCTACATTATCTATCGCCTTTGACTGGAAGTGTTTATAACCTTTTCGCCTCACAATACATGTTGTGTTTGTATTTATGAGTGTAGCGCGCTACATAATATTGCTGTCAGAATGCAGTGCCAAACAAATTATTTGAAGTGGATCAATGAGATAATGAGATTAACTGTAACTTGTTTTATTGAGACACTTTCATCATAACAATCCAAGGATGTTACGGGAAACATGACCTCAATTCATCCCAAAATGGGGAAAAATAGGCTAGTTATCGCTAAATGACATTTTTGGGGCCCCCTATGGGTTGTGCTAAAAATGCTTCGGAAGACATTGAATCTATTTATGCATTTATATTTAATGCAAAACAAATAAAAGCAAACCAGCAAAAAAAACAAACCACTTGTAAACACCTTAATTAATTTTGACTTTAGATAATTAGTTTTTCTGATTTATTATTATTTATTTATTACATTTTTTTTTTTTTTTTACAAAAAAGTGCCAACAAATTCAATACAAAGTGGCCAGAAAATGAATTCAAAGAATCATATAACCTGTCCTTATTATAAATATAATGATAAATGGGTTATACTTGTATAGCACTTTTCTACCTTCAAGGTACTCAAAGCGCTTTGACAGTATTTCCACATTTACCCATTCACACACACATTCACACACTGATGGCGGGAGCTGCCATGCAAGGCGCTAACCAGCAGCCATCAGAGGCAAAGGGTGAAGTGTCTTGCCCAAGGACACAACGGACGTGACTAGGAAGGTAGAAGGTGGGAATTGAACCCCAGTAACCAGCAACACTCCGATTGCTGGCACAGCCACTCTATCAACTTCGCTTATTCATTTAAATATGATTATAAATCCGTCAAATTTCATTTTTATGTCAAAATGTAAATTACAGACTATCTGGTTCAAGTATATTTACCATCATTCCTCTTTGCAGCACCTCTCAAGCTCCGTAAGATTGGATGTGAAGTATTGGTTTACATCCAGGATGTCTCTGTGCATTGCTGCATTCACCTTTCCCTCTATCCTGACTAGTCTCCCAGTTCCTGCCGCTGAAAAACATCCCCACAGCATGATGCCGCCACCACCATGCTTCACTGCGTTTTTTTTTTAATACATTCGCAATACATTTGTTGTCGTTGTCTTGCTGTCTTATCCCTCTCTTGTCCCCCGGGCATATGGGCATTTACATCAACAATATGATTTGCCTGAGTAGCTGGACAGGGGGGGGGCGGGGGGGAAATAGGCTAGTTATCGCCAAATGACACTTTTGGGGTCACATATGGGTTGTGCTAAAAATGCTTCGGAAGACCTTAAATGTATATTTAATGCAAAACAAATAAAAGCAAACCAGCTTTTAAAAAAAAAAAAACCCTTGTAAAAGCCTTAATTAAGGTTTTTGACTTTAGATAATTAGTTTTTCAGATTTTTACATTTTTTTTTTTTACAAAAAAGTGCCAACAAATTCAATATAAAGTGGCCAGAAAATTAATTCAAAGAATCATATAACCTGTCCTTATTCACTTAAATATGATTATAAATCTGTCAAATTTCATTTTTATGTCAAAATGTAAACTACAGACTACATTTATGCTTTATCCGATTGGCTCAAGTGTTAGACTCTCAGTTATAAGTGTTGTGTTGGCGCCGGTTCGAGCCCAGGTGTGAGCTGGGCTGATCCATTACACATCAAAAATATTTTTCATTGAATTGACGGCCATGCACTTGTTAATTTAAGTAATTTATTTTAAACGTGTGCACTAATGAGATACGAGTGCATTGCTTTGCCATATCTCCACCTTTTGTGTGACGCTATTCAGGAGTAGAAGAGTAAAGAGTGTCCAAAGTGCATATTGCAAAACTGTAATACAGTGCATCCTGATTGTATTCACAGCGCTTCACTTTTTCTACATTTTTATAAGTCACAGCATTACTCCAAAATTGAATTAATTCATTTTTGTCCTCAAAATTCTACACACAACACCCCATAATGACAATGTAAACGAGAACATTAAAAAAAAAAATTCTAATTTATTACAAATAAACTAAAAAAATCACATGTGTGAATGTGTGTGTGAATGGGTGAATGTGGAAATAGTGTCAAAGCGCTTTGAGTACCTTGAAGGTAGAAAAGCGCAATACAAGTATAACCCATTTATCATTATTTATTTATTCATGTACGTAAGTATTCACAGCCTTTGCTCAATACTTAATTGATGCACCTTTGGCAGCAATTACAGCCTGAAGTCTTTTTGAATACGATGCCACAAGCTTGGCACACCTATCTTTGAGCAGTTTCGGCCATTCCTCTCTGCCTATTCCTCTTTGCAGCACCTCTCAAGCTCCATCAGATTGGTTTACATCCAGAATGTCTCTGTACATTGCTGCATTCATTTTTCCCTCAATCCTGACTAGTCTCCCAGATCCTGCCGCTGAAAACCATCCCCACAGCATGATGCCGCCACCACCCTTCTTCACTGTAGGGATGGTATTGGCCCGGGGATGAGCGGTGCCTGGTTTTCTCCAAACATGACGCCTGTCATTCACATCTACATCAACAATGTGATTTGCCTGAGTAGCTGGACAGGACAAAAAAAAATAAAAAAAATACTTATATTGTTTTTTCCTGTAATTTCTTTTTTTTGTGTATTTTTGTATTTTTTAAAATTATTATTTGTTTTTTTGTTGTGTTTTTCTCTGGGGGGATGGGGGGGGCACAAAAAAGTGTCTGTTTTCTCAGTACTTGTATTATGATTTCCTTATCAAAATGAATAAATACATATTATAAAAATAACAAATAAAAAATAAAATAAAATACAGTTTTCACATTGTCATTTTGAGGACAAAAATGAATGTATTCCATTTTGGAATAAGGCTGTAACATAACAAAATGTGGAAAAAGTGAAGCGCCGTGAATACTTTCCGAATGCGCTGTAAAGTCATTATTAATGTTATATATTATAAGATATGGTAGTAATTGGCTGAGATGTTAATGTTTTGTTTGTTAAGTTTCATTGAAATAATAAGCTTTTTCCCCACAACATCGGAGCGAATTGAAGTGTTTGACCTGAGAACTTGTTTATGGTTTAAACCCTGACAATAAGCTGGCCGTGCGGCGCTTAAAGCGAAAGTATTGCCTTCTGGCTTAATGGTTAACTTCAGGGAAGGGCATAATGCCTCTCTTTGTGTGTACCTTGTGACAATGCAGTGAGATCACAGCAGTAAAATAATCCACCCCTCCCTCGCTTTCTTGTATTTCTCTGGCTCCGGTTATAGCCTTTCCCGTAAACTCACCCGCTAGACTGGTATGTTGACCTTGAAGGTGCGCGCGCACAAGCCTGCACTTTTGTGGCGCCCGTGAATGTGTTGCGGTTTGCTCGGCAGGCAGGTGGATGAACAGGTCTAACTGTGCCAGTGAGTCACAACTATTTCTTTTTGGCTCACGTCGACATTGCATGACAGTCTGAAGTCACCGTTGTATCAACAAATAAGTCTTGCTTCATTTCTGAGGCAGCTAACCGTGACAGTGTAGTGATGCCAAACATCGCTTATTGGAAATGTTGATTTAATTCTTCTTCTTTTGATGAATCATTTCGGCCCTCTTAGATCCAGTTGTTGTCAAACTACACTTGCACATGCTGCTTGATTTGCTTTACTGCCCCACCATCACAATCAGCAAAGCCCAATACCAAGATGTTGGATTATGGAGATTTATCATTATTTTATGGCCCTTGACAATATTTGGTCGCCATTAATCTGTAACCCACTGTTAAGAAAGTCATTCATGTATTGATACCACTTTTGCAATGGAAGTTTCAGTACAGAAAGGTGGCAAGAAGAATACACAATCAACAAGACAGGCCCTTACTAGGCTTACATGGGCATTTATATTAGCTGCAAATAATGAAAGAAGTTGCTGGGCGGATTTCAATTAAAATGTGATCAACCTTGGAATTTTTTTATTTTTCTATTTATTTTATGTATTATCAAATCAACATAAAAAACACAAGATACACTTACAGTTAGTGCACCAACCCCAAAACTCTCCCTCCCCCCTCCATCCACCCCCATTCTCACTCATTCACACAAAAGGGTTGTTTCCTTCTGTTATTAATATTCTGGTTCCTACAATATATAAATCAATGCAGTCTGCAAGGGATAAAGTTTGTGAATGACTCAGGATTGTGTGTGCTGCTGGTCCACGAATAGTACTTACCTTAAACAGTAAATGTTACTCCATCCATCCATCCATTTTCTACCGCTTATTCCCTTCGGGGTCGCGGGGGCGCTGGAGCCTATCTAAGCTACAATCGGGCGGAAGGCGGGGTACACCCAGGACAAGTCGCCACCTCATTGCAGGGCCAATTTTACTAATTTTCATTAATTACAAGTTTCTATGTAACTGTATTTTTTTAAATTTTAGTTGCTTTTTTGTTCAAGATTTTTTTTTTTTAATTTTTTTTTTTTAAATAAAGGACAACTTCACCAGACAAGGTTGTCAATGAAATTAAATTGCTTAAAGCAGGGGTGTCCAAACTTTTTCCACTGAGGGCCGCACATTGAAAAATCAAGGCTAGCAGGGGCCATTTTGATATTTTTTATTTTAAAAACCAATACAATATATGTATAAAAAATATACATTTAGGCTTCCACTCAGGCTTGATCCCGGGGACCCCAAAGGGTTTTGGTCCAAACAATATAAAAAAATGTGTCATTATTCAGTATTATTATTTGTGTTATTATTCAAGTTTTTTAATCTCTGGATCAACATTAAGTCTATCTGTCTATATAACATTTTTTAAATATTTAAATTGTATGCTCTTTTCGTCAAAGAAAACGCTTTTTTTTAATGAAAAAAACATAAAATATGCAATATTTTCACCCAATAAAATAACTAAAAACTAATCACACTAACATTGTAGGGGATCCAAAAGGGTCCTACTCATTAAAGTGTTAAAAAATAAATTATAATTTTTTTTTTTTTACTGTTTACTTTTAACACAATCATCTCGAGATCAAATTCAGATCTATCTGTCAATTATAAGTTTTATTGTTGTTTATGTTTTTTGTTTGTTTGTTTTAGGCCCTTCTTAAAAAAAAAAAAACAGCTCGTTTTTTTACATGGCAAACACAAAATATGCAACATTTTCCCCCAAAAATATCTCAAAATATTTAATGTGACGTAATTGGAGCCTTGAATAGGTCAATAATTCATAATGACATTGATTTTGATTCATTATTTTTTTTTTAAAGAAAGAAACAGCCTACATGGCAGCTTTGTGTGATTAGAGTAAACATTGCTACATTTTCTTGTTACATTTCACCTGTTTGCTCTTTAAATACCACTTTTAATGTTTTTTATTTTTTTCAATCGTATTTTTAAAATGTGCTGTGGGGCCGTTAAAAAATGACCTGCGGGCCGCAAATGGCCCCCGGGCCGCACTTTGGACACCCCTGGCTTAAAGGGTTCTTAAAACCAGGTCCAGTCCAGATTATGTCCAGCAACACACACCTTCTTTTATGTACACTCAAATTAGGGAACACAACAACAGATGGCATATAATCTATAAACAAAATTACATTTTCAAAATAAGCATTTGAGAACTTCCCATCTATTTTTTAAATGTTTTTTGGCATCATTATCGGTTTCAACCATATAACTTTCTAAAGTTAAATAATTCTGAATAAATGTTTTAAAGAAAGTAATATTAAGTGAATATCTATTTTTGGCCTTAAAAATAAACCTTTTACCGAGTACTATAATTAAATTGACTAAATCATGACTGTCAATGAACTCTCCTAAAGTAACAGAAACCACATCAAGTTTCTTAAACAAACCAATACTTAAACACATTTTTTCATCTTCCACCCAAAACGAAGACACAATATGACAATACCAAAATAAATGCAGGGTGGATTCAGACTCCTGACAACAAAAACGGCAATCATCTGACTCTGTCATATTCCATCTTTGGATTGTTTGCCTAATGTCCAAATTGTAATTATAGTAGGTGCCTAAATGATGCTGCTCCTCCTCCCTTAAAAAATATACGTACAGCTGCGCTCTGAACAGAGTGTTAAGGTCTGCATCCAGGGGCGACTGCACACTAAAAAATGTTGGGTTAAAAAATAACCCAATTTTAACCCAACTGCTGGTACAGAAAAGGACGAACCGATTATTGGAGTTGTTTTAACTCAACATTTTGGGTTAATTTTTTCAACCCAACATTTGCGTTGAATTATTTAACCAAAAATTTGAGTTATGATAACTTAATGTTGGGTTATTCACAATCAAACTATTGGGTTTAATTATTTAACACAAAAGCTGAGTTATGCTCACTACAATGTTGGGTTATTCCAAACCCAACTATTGGGTTGCGCAATTTAGCTCTCCTTGACCCAATAGTTGGTTAAAAATTATACATTTCACTGCTGGTTTGTCTTACTCCTTCTAAACTACCCATCAAAATATTTTTTTATTCCATTAAAATATACTCAAAATCAAGAAATGTGTGACATTCTTTTTTTACAAGAATTGCCGTGTATGGTCATAGTAGTTCTATACCGCATGCTCAAATATTTTCATGTACATAAGATCTGTGATTGTAAATAATCTTAATTAGATTAATCCATAATAAAATTCCCTTCAAGAAAAAAGTACCTATTTAATAAAAAATAATTAAAGCCTTTAACCCAAAAATGGTTCATAGTTTTGAAAACCCAGAAATTTCGTTAAAATAATACCCTTATAACCCCAAAAATGGATTGGGAATACTTATGTACATGTGATTTCATGTACATCTGATGTTTTATTTTTAATACATTTGCAAACATTAAAAAAAAAAAAGAAGGAACTTTTACATTGTCATTATGGGAGATTGTGTTTTGAGGACACCATTTTGAGGACAAAAATGTATCGATACCATTTTGGAATAGGTCCGTGACATAAAATGTGGATAGAGTGAAGCGGTGTGAATACTTTGTAGATGCAGTGTACGTGTAGATAGCACATGCACAAATACAAAAGCAGTCAAAGAGAAGAGAACAACTTGCAGTCATGTTGCTGTTATGATAGAATATACATTCAATTGCAGCTAATGCTAACTATTCAAAGCTAATGCACATGTTCCGTACGTACGTAGTTACGTGCTAGAAGCTGTAAGAAGGCAAGATTCAACGCTTAAAATATACTGGAAAGTTAGCGCACTCCAGGCCTCTGTGTGGATGTTCCAAACAGCCCCCTTCAATGAATAATGACAGGTTATATGATTAGTAAACTCACATTCTGGCTACTTTATATAAAATTTGTCAGCACGTTTTTTACAAAAAATAAAAAAATAAAACAAGACCTAATAATTTAGGGGGGGTATAAGAATATTTTAAGAATGTCATGATTGCAGTTAAACGTTGCTAAGGCTGTGAAATATTGCTAGTATCCACACACAGAACACCCCTTAATTGACTTTTCATCGGTTAATGATTCCATTTTTGGTTTAATATTGAATGGACAAACCTCCAGCGGGGGAAATTCCGAACAAAAACACGTAGCTTGAGGTTAAAGGAGCCAAGATGATGAGTGTACGCTAAACACTGGGGGGAAAAATATTTTCTGTTATGCTAAAATGAGCTGACAAAGTGTATCCACATTAACAGTGTGTGTGTGTGTGTGTGTGTGTGTATGTGTGTTCTTGTATTTCTACCCTTTTTGAGACATCAACAAGGAAAAGTACCTTCCATATGAGGGCCGGTAATCAAGTTAGGACCGAAATCATGGTCCCAATACGGAAAACCATTGCATCTAATAGAGAGCCAAATACTAGAGTCAGTGAACATTGCTCCAAAGTTAGGACTTTTTGTTGATTTAATGTGCATACAAAAGTCAACATTGACAGGTGCAAAGGCAGCAATATATGATAAAACAAGACGGCAGCTAAAGAAGGACTTCCTTATTCATCCTCGAAAAAAAACGGCCAGGTGAACAGCTGATTTTACGACTTCCGGTGCTGACGCAAGACAACCCGTGTCCCACATGTGACCATAGGATGAACAAATACACTACGGTACTAAGACTATAGTGGCCATTAACAGTTAGCTTCTATAGCTGGGTTGTCCAAAGTGTGGTACAAGGGCCATCTGTGGTCCGTGACTCGTTTGTCATCGGCCTTAAGCACATTACAAAAAACAAAAATTAGAGATCTCATTTTCACCCCTGGTGGTGAAATCTATCAAAAGTAGGGTGGTCCCAAAAAGGAGGGAATTTTCAAATTGACTGTGTGTCGTTTTTTAAAGTGCTCCACCTCTGGTCAACATATGAAATAACAAGTGTGTGGAAGAATGTGAAGTGCTCCCCCTCTGGCCAACATATGTTATAACAGGTGTGTGTAAGAAATTGATACATTTTTGGAGTCAGTCTCTTCAATTCAGCATACATTCTTGGAAATGCTTGAAGTGTGCCAAAGATGGTGAAGATGTCAGAATGTTAGCATAAGACACTACATACTGTATGTTACATAGGACAAGATTATTTAAACATTGAAAGCCATCATCTTGGCAGTAAAGACAGAGTTTACTGCATCAAAGTGGTGTCTTCTCAGCAGGCTGCACTCTGCACATTGTCAGCAAGTTGCATTCAGGAGATTGTTGGCCTTCAACTTGTTTTTTATGGATAAAGTGCAGCCAACGTATTACAAATCATGAATAGCTATAATCAATATCTAATATATTTCATGACAATAAGTTCAATAATAACAATAAACAAGCTTGCTTGAGTCTAAAGCGTCAACGTGAGGTTTTGAGTTACAGTAGAGCTGCCAATTATGCACACTGTATCTATTAATAGAAAGCAACTCACCTACAATATGCGAGTCTTTTGTGTGAAGACGCCATGCATTCAACAGCATTAGAATGCTTCACAGTCTGGAAAACAATAATCATGCAAACGTGCTAGTCAGGCTGGGACAATGCAGATTCCTCTACCTTTCAAAAACAACAACCACGGCATTATTGGAGGTTAAGACCAGTACCTTTTTTGCATCTACGGGAACTTTATTGTCTTAGCGAAACCCGATGATTTCAGTTTTGACAAATATAAAAAGACATGTACTGCATGCAATTGAGTATATTTTATTCAATATTATTTAAAAATGAAACTAATATTGATTTATCATATAGCAAATATCTGCTTGACTTATGTATTATTTTGTAATAATAATGTTGTTCATGTTGATAATGTAATGTAAGTTAGATTTGTGTTGATTTAGGTTGAAAGTAGTTATCTGTAATAATTACAGATGTCCGATAATGGCTTTTTGCCGATATCCGATATTCCGATATTGTCCAACTCTTTAAATACCGATACTGATATCAACCGATACAGATATCAACCGATACCGATATATACAGTAGTGGAATTTACACATTATTATGCCTAATTTGGACAACCAGGTATGGTGAAGATAAGGTCCTTTTTTTAAAAAAATTAATAAAATAAAATAAGATAAATAAATTTAAAACATTTTCTTGAATTAAAAAAGAAAATAAAACAATATAAAAACTGTTACATAGAAACTAGTAATTAATGAAAATGAGTAAAATTAACTGTTAAAGGTTAGTACTATTAGTGGACCAGCAGCACGCACAATTATGTGTGCTTACGGACTGTATCCCTTGCAGACTGTATTGATCTATATTGATATATAATGTAGGAACCAGAATATTAATAACAGAAAGAAACAACCCTTTTGTGTGAATGAGTGTAAATGGGGGAGGGAGGTTTTTTGGGTTGGTGCACTAATTGTAAGTGTATCTTGTGTTTTTTATGTTGATTTAATAAAATAAATAAAAAAATAAAAAAAGACGATACAGATAATAAAAAAACGATACCCATACACTACCGTTCGAAAGTTTGGGGTCACATTGAAATGTCCTTATTTTTGAAGGAAAAGCACTGTACTTTTCAATGAAGATAACTTTAAACTAGTCTTAACTTTAAAGAAATACACTCTATACATTGCTAATGTGGTAAATGACTATTCTAGCTGCAAATGTCTGGTTTTTGGTGCAATATCTACATAGGTGTTTCAAAAAGGAGATTGCGCTTCTCAATGTGATTCAAGATGGAGTGCCAAACCCAAAAAAAAGTAATCCAGTAAATGTTTCAAAAATGTTTGAAAAGGTAGCACATCCCAAAATTAAGACTAGTAGGACAAAATACTCACATTTCACTTGATTTATTGCTCACATCAAAGAAAACCCTTGTGCAATCATGTTCACATATCTGAAAACAGTTTAGCTCGTTACAGAAGCTACAAAACTGACCTTCCTTTGAGCAGATTGAGTTTCTGGAGCATCACATTTGTGGGGTCAATTAAACGCTCAAAATGGCCAGAAAAAGAGAACTTTCATCTGAAACTCGACAGTCTATTCTTGTTCTTAGAAATGAAGGCTATTCCACAAAATTGTTTGGGTGACCCCAAACTTTTGAACGGTAGTGTAATTTCCGATATCACATTTTAAAGCATTACAGTAGAGCTGCCAATTATGCACACTGTATCTATTAATAGAAAGCAACTCACCTAAAATATGCGAGTCTTTTGTCTGAAGACGCCATGCATTCAACAGCATTAGAATGCTTCACAGTCTGGAAAACAATAATTATGCAAACGTGCTAGTCAGGCTGGGACAATGCAGATTCCTCTACCTTTCAAAAACAACAACCACGGCATTATTGGAGGTTAAGACCAGTACCTTTTTTTCATCTACGGGAACTTCATTTTCTTAGCGAAACCCGAAGGAAACCTTTTTTTTTGTGAAACAGCCACAAAATCCAAAAAGGACTATAATCCCATGTCAAATTTGAATACGGTGTACTCACACCAGGTCCATTTGTACTGTTCAGGTCGTGATTCTCCTCTTCTTCTCCACTCAGCATTCATGCTTCGGCCTCTTTTCTTGTGCCATCATTTCTATACTGCTGTGTTGCCGCCTGAATTTGTGGATTATTTTCAGTCTTATTTCCAGTTGTTTCGATTATTTTCAGTGAGTGATCTGAAGAGTGATCCCATTAATGAAATTACTTTGGAAGTACTATGCACTCAATTGTAAACATGGATGAATACGCGTGTCCTTTCAGTATTCCTGTTAATTATGATTTGTGTGGTTTATCATTAAGAACTGGCCAGGAGCGGTTAGATTGGAGTTATTCAATGCAATTTGTGCTTCTAGGACAGGGGTGTTAAACTCATTTTAGATCGGGGGCCACATGGAGAAGAATCTAGTCCCAAACATGCTCCTGGGAGGCACTAGGGCGGCGCTAAAGAGCCGCGGGTTGCTGACCCCCGCCATAGTGTCAAACTCAAAGCCTGGGGTCCAGATCTGGCCCGACCCCTCATTGAAAGTGGCCCGCGAAAGCCTTAAAATAATATACGTCAATAAAGTACTTTATCTTTGCTTACTAAATGTATTTGTTCTTTCAGTTTTGACAAATATAAATAAACATGTACTGCATGCAATTGAGTACATTTTATTCAATATTATCTAAAAATAAAACTAATATTGATTTATCATATAGCAAATATCTGCTTGACTAATGTATTATTCAGTAAAAATAATGTTGTTCATGTTGATAATGTAATGTAAGTTAGATTTGTGGTGATTTAGGTTGAAAGTCGTTATCTGTTATCTGTAATAATAATAAACTATTAGTTACATGTTTCCTAATAATTTAACAAATATTATATTATAATACACTACACTTTTTTTTGTTAAAATAAAAACAAATATCTGATTGACTTATGATTTCAAAGCAAGTTATCCATTAAATTTTACATTGTAAATATACAAAAAAACATTAAAAATCAAAAAACGGGCTGCATTTATTGGTACAACAACCACCAGAAGCGGGCAAACAGGGGCTAGCGCCAGGACTACAACCACCAGCAACGGGCCATGGGCTCTCGACGAAGCTACAACCACAAGCAGCGAGCCAGGGCATAGCTAAACCAAAGAGGAGTTTGGTGGACACATCAATATCAGAAGCCTTCCAGCTAAAACAGAACAACTGGAAAAACTATTGCACTATTCTTGATTATTGTTTATTTAGGACTCTCAGAAACATTCAGAACTACAATATTTTTTAGAAAAGACTGGCTTAAGACAAAAGGAGGTGGTGTGTTATTATATGTTATAAAGATAATCCAATGCAAGCAGATCCATCTTCCCCAGAATAGCTTTGAGTGTGTAGGAGTAACAATTTGTATCTCCTGAAATTTCTATTAATGTTGTCATTTTATATAGGCCACCTAATGAGAAGGATGTATTTTATGACATGTTAAAAGATGTACTTGAAGCCTGCAGTAACAAAGAAATTATTTTGATCGGTGATTTTAACCTATATTGGGTGAAAATTCCATCTAATATACCGAAAATATGGTCTGATTACAAGAACATTTGAAAAAGTATATGAATAGGAAGATATAATGAACCTTTTTGAGCAACTAAATTGGTTGGATAAAGCACGTTCCAATAAGCTAAAGCATTTAGTCAAACAGTTTAACCTAACCCAAATGATAAAGGATCCCACCAGAATAACTAGCTCTGCTAAAACCCTGCTAGACTATAAATAAATCAGATTGTGTTAACAAAAGGTGTAATTTAATGACCGGTTTATCCGACCATAATCTAACACTGGTCTCAAGGAAACTCTCTAAGACGCGTTATAGAAACCAACGTAGAGAAAAAGTCTACATATCATTTATCCCGAGGCGTGACATGGAGCTTTTGGACACCGCAATAAAAACGACTGTAAATAATCATTTAGTTTGTGGCTAAGACTGTGAGCAGGGTTGTAGTGCTCTTAAAAAAGCAGTCACTCAGATCCTGTCTAAATTCACCAAAACAAAACCACAAAAATATAAAAGTAAAATAGCCTTACCGTGGCTTAGTGAGAGGTTATGGCTTTTAATGAAGAACAGATATCTGCCCTAAAAGAAAAATGTCAAGTGAAGGTTGCTTGCTCATCAAAAGCCTTAGAAACAAAGTTACGGAACAGCTCAGAAAAGCAAAAGCCGACGTTTTCTTAGAAATATTAAAACAGGCTAAAAGGAATAGTAAGATGACATGGAAGTGTAATGACAATCTATCTGGGAGAGAGCGGACAAAAAATTTGACCATTTGAACTTGACATAAACTCCTGAACTCTCACACCTGGTACACAAGCCACTGTAAAGGATAGCCTAATGGTTGCTAACTTGTTCAACAACTCCTTTGTAACCTCAATCTTGGCACTGAGTAAACCCTCGAACACTGCATCAACATCTTCTGCTGACTCTGCTGGGACTATGGCCTGTGGTCTCACAAGGGGACTACAACCCACTCTGAAGGCAAGGTCAATAAATGATATCCTCACTCTTAAACTCAAAAGCTAAAGACTCATGGGGACTTGATCCTGTACCACATGGGTACCTCATGGGTCTATTCTGGGGCCACTGCTCTTCAGTTTGTACATTAATGACCTATACCTTCCATCTGTGAGGATGTGGAGATCATAATGTATGCTGACGACACAGTTTTCTTTACTCACGGTTCCAATGCAAATCTGGTTGCAGCTAAGCCACCCGAGACAATCACCAAAGCAACAGAGTGGCTAAACGAGTCCTGCCTTACGCGGAACACAGATAAGACTGTCACATTGTATTTTTCAAACAAACCAAATCAAAGTGTTCTCCCAAACATCTATGTGAGTAGTTACATGATCAGTAATGCTGAGGAAGTTCAATACCTAGGCATTATACTGGATCCTACACAAAATTTTAAAAATAATGTCAAAAAAGTATGTCATGTTCTGAAACATAACATCGCCCACTTCCAGCACATCAGGAGCTTCTTATCATTGTAAGCAGCTGAATCGTTTTTCAATGCTACGATCATGTCACATATCTTGTTGTGCATGTCATCATGGCCTCCAGCCAAACAAACTGTTTTAAATTCTCTCAGATCTAATCAAGCACTGAAAATCCTCGATAAAAAGCCTTGGCGATACCACCATTGTAACATACTTGTATACACACATATATACAGTGTACTTACCTTTGAAAACTTGATCAGGTACTCCAATATCCGCCTGGTAGATAAGATCCTAAATGATGCTGCTCCTCCTCCCTTAAAAAATATACGTTCAGCTGCGCTCTGAACAAACAAGCAGAGTGTTAAGGTCTGCATCCAGGGGCGACTGCACACTAAAAAATGTTGGGTTAAAAAATAACCCAATTTTTACCCAACTGCTGGTACAGAAAAGGACAAACCCCTTATTGCAGTTGTTTTAACTCAACATTTTGGGTTAATTTTTTCAACCCAACTTTTGCGTTGAATTATTTAACCAAAAAGTTGAGTTATGTCAACTTAATGTTGGGTTATTCACAATCAAACTATTGGGTTGAATTATTTAACCCAAAAGTTGAGTTATGCTCACACAATGTTGTTTGATTCATAACCCAACTATTGGGTTGAATTTATTTAACACAAAAGCTGAGTTATGCTCACTACAATGTTGGGTTATTCCAAACCCTATAACGACGGGGTAGCATTTTACTGCATGTGCGGATCGTTCTCCTAAGATGCAACATGAACTCCGGAGATGAGGTGCAGGTGAGACATTGATTTATTGTCCATGAATCATGCAAAAATTCAAAAATATAGAAAAGCATGCCGATAGCGAGGGCGCTATGGCGAAGCTTGGCACAGGAACAGGAATCAAAGATCGTAGAAATACTTAACGTAACGGGTTGCATGGAAGCAAAATAGAAGACGTCGTCAATGTTGCGTAGCGCAAACAAGGAAGCCAGACGGATTGTGGCGAAAAACAGGAATAAGTAGCTCTCTGATTAGTGCCCAGGAGCAGGTGAGCGTCCCGAACACTAATTAGAGGCAGGTGAAAGTAATCTGCAGTCACAGCAACTAAAACACAAACCCAGGGGTGCTGAAAACAGAACTGAGGTGGTCAAACTTACAGAACAAAACATGATACGGGCATAACAATCATAACAAACCCAACTATTGGGTTGCACAATTTAGCGTTCCTTGACCAAATGGTTGGTTCAAAATGATAAATTTTACTGCTGATTTGTCCTACTCTTTAACAACTACTGATCAAAATTATTTTTATTCCATTAAAATATACTCAAAAGCAAGATATGAGTGACATTTATTTTACAATCATTGCCGTGTATGGTCATAGTAGTTCTATACAGCATGCTCAAATATTTTCATGTACATAAGATGTGTGATTGTAAATAAATCTTAAAGAGATGAATCCTTAAAAAAAATTCCCTTCAAGAAAAAAGTAAATCTTTAAGAAAAAAAAAAAGCCTTTCCAAAAAATGTGTTACTCATTGAAAAACAACCCAAAAATGGTTCATAGTTTTGAAAACCCAGAAATTAGGTTACAATAATACCCTTATAACCACAAAAATTGATTCCTCTTCATAAAAATGACTCCAAAATTTAACCCAACACTCGCAACTGATAAATTGGGTTATCAAAATAACCCAGCATTTTTTAGTGTGTGTAATGTTCCAAAAAGAAAGTCTGCCTTCTCCCAATCAGTCTTTTCCTACAAAGCCATCAAAGAATGGAATGGGCTCCCAGACAATCTAAAGAACAACAGTTTTTTACAGGCAGTCAAAGGCTGGCTTTTAGACCACCAGTCCTGCTCACATTACCAGTATTTGGTGAGAGTACCACCAGAGTACCAGTCTGATCGTGTAATATCACCATTTTGTTGACGTGTGCAGTACCAATGGGATATATAGCTATTGGATGATACCCTAATGTGTACCATCTGATGGCTACTGCACTGTATGCTGTGTTATGTGGATTTTGATAAAAACTGTTGCACTTTATATACTTCTACTGCTAAAATACTGTAACTTGACCACCCACTGATATGTAACTTGCACTTTCTCTATGTATTACACTTGTATTTTAAATTGCTTTTCATTATGTAATTTCAATTTTGTTATGAATTTTTAATCCTGTGTAATTTTAATTGTGGATGTTAAATGCGCCTTAAAAGGACTACAGGCGGAAATTAGCATGGTGCTAAATCTGGTGCAGCCATCTTTTTAATGTAACTGCACATTGTCCTTCAAATAAAAAAATATAAATACAGTTATATACCGCAAAAACATTAACCATAGATTTTAGGGGGGAAAAAACTGTGCGCTCAGTCGCCAAAATTTTACTGTAAAAAAAACTTTGGTACCGGTTTTCCATTTAGAGTAATACACTGTTAAAACAACAACAATTGATTTAAGGTAAAAAACTGGCCGCTTTGTTGCCAGAATTTTACCATAAAATAACAGTGGTACCATTTTTCTAATTACAGTAACGTGGTGTAAAAACTAAAATTCTGATGACTGAGCTGCCAGTTTACAGATATTTTTTTTCACGCAATATGTACAAAAAAAAAAAGATCAAATTCATAGGCAATTGTGAAATACTATCATGAGGTGAAATCTTATACATTTATATCCATTTATTA
This sequence comes from Entelurus aequoreus, assembly GCF_033978785.1. Taxonomy (NCBI): domain Eukaryota; kingdom Metazoa; phylum Chordata; class Actinopteri; order Syngnathiformes; family Syngnathidae; genus Entelurus; species Entelurus aequoreus. The sequence goes on along the minus strand of NC_084731.1, from coordinate 30,504,851 downwards.
CTCACTGTTACAAACGGCCCTCTCATAACTGAGATGTGGCTTTCAGTAACAAGTTTGACACCCCTGCCTTAGGATCTTCTAAAATTTTCCCGCAAGTGTTTTTTTGTGTGCAAAAAAATTAAAAATAAAAGTTGCCCAGCGATAGGTATGTGTGTAATCAGATTTAGATTTGAAAAAAAACATACATTTAAGTTTACTTTGAGTTACAACAGGGAAATGGCACAGATTTGATGGAACAGCCTGAATATAATTAATAATTGCTTCATTATAAACATATGGTTTAGGACTTTCACCCCCAGTGGTCTTCCAGGTTTAAGTATTACCAAATACACCTCAAACAAATTACTTAGTTGCCAAACAAAGCATGCACTACACCAGGGGTCGGCAACCCAAAATGTTGAAAGAGCCATATTAGACCAAAAATACAACAAAAAAAATCTGTCTGGAGCCGCAAAAAAATAAAAGCGTTATAATAAAGGCATTACATGATGTTAGTGTCTATATTAGCTATATTAGCCTACTATCAAAGGATGACGCACATCTTCATTGACAGAAATGTTGTATTTTATTTTTTATTCTACACAACATTGGAAATCATTAGTAAAATGGAGGCTTCTCACAGGATGAGATAACTCCTGGAAATTACTGTCTCAGAATGGCCAAAGGTGTGTCCAAGTTAAAGGTAACGACACACCGTCTTCTTCTAATGGATTTATTATAATCTTTGCAAGCTGGGTAATATTTGCTGTGGTCTGGAACAACATGGCACACAAACAACTATGAGAAATGCAGCCAATATTACATACAGATAATGTGTCAGGAGACATGCAAATGTAAATTCAATACACAGAGGACACTAAGGAAATCAAATGTGCTCAAATATACCTACAAACGAGGCATAATGATGCAATATGTACATACAGCTAGCCTAAATAGCATGTTAACATCGATTAGCTTGCTGTCATGCACTGACCAAATATGCCTGATTAGCACTCCAACAAGTCAATAACATCAACAAAACTCACCTTTGTGCATTCACGCACAGTATAAAAGGTTTACTGGACAAAATGAGACAAAGAAGGAGTGGCATAAAACACGTCTTTCTGTGCATTGGAGAAAGTTGTACATGTAAACAAATTATGATGAGTTCAAGGATCGCTGAAATTAGTAGGACAAAACGGTACTCTCATCAGTGAACCATGCTTAATATAAACAGTGGGATTTCTAACAATTAGGAAGGTTTGTGTAATGTTTGGCCTCCTACAGAAATCATAGTAAAACAAAATTGTAATTTTTTTTCATCTTTTTCCATTTTCACACATCTTTGAAAAAGCTTCAGGGAGCCACTAGGGCGGCGCTAACGAGCCGCATGCGGGTTGCTGACCCCCGCACTAGACCTATCCTCAAGCTTGTATGATTTCACAAAAAAAGTAATTTTTTTACCATTAAATGTGACACATTTTACTTGTCAGTATTATGCAAAGTGATATTTGCTCTGATTATGTTATTTTCCTTTGCAATGAGTCATGTCCAGAAGTATTTCGACACCAACATCATTTTTAAGTTTTTCTCTGACAACACCACCCCGATGGATTTAAAGATGTAAAATTGTATTACTACAGCCAAGGCAGGGGTAGAAATCAGTCCACAAACAAAGCATATTATTACATTTCAGTTTATTTACATATGCTGTACTGTATAAAAATGAAAAAATATAACAATTTATACATCAAGATGTCAAGAAGAGGCGTTCATATACATGCATATTTATAGATTATTATATATATATACATATAAATATATTACTAGTGTGATAAACTTACCACTTCGTTCCCCTCCAAACATTGTGTAATGCACTTTATAATAAGTGATACTAAAAGACGTAGAGCACATTGGTGCAATATTATTCATTTCAAATTATGTCCTTGCTGTCTTCTGTTCTTTGCATGTAGTGTACCATGGAGCAAAATAAAATGTACGCTGAATAATTCTAAATACTGAAAAAATATATATACAGGGGTATCGCAGTTGGGGTAAAACATTATTTGGCTTATTCAAGAATCAAGAATAGATTTTTTTGATATCGCTGAGCGTAGGGCCAACTCAGTGGCCTAGTGGTTAGAGTGTCCGCCCTGAGATCGGTAGGTTGTGAGTTCAAACCCCGGCCGAGTCATACCAAAGACTATACAAATGGGATCCATTACCTCCCTGCTTGGCACTCGGCATCAAGTGTTGGAATTGGGGGTTAAATCACCAAAAATGATTCCCGGGCGCGGTCACCGGTGCTGCCCACTGCTCCCCTCACCTCCCAGGGGGTGAACAAGGGGATGGGTCAAATGCAGAGGACAGATTTCGCCACACCTAGTGTGTGTGACAATCATTGGTACTTTAACTTTAACTTTAGCCAAACCCCTCAAATTCGGTATCTCATATAATGTGAATATTAGGAATATGTGAATCTTACAACCACTCACGATTCGATGCAGATTCTTGGGGTTGACGATTCGATTAAGAATCGATTATTGCATTGTATCATTTGGTATAAATGATACGTGCAGCAAGTAAGCATGGAGATGGGCTGAAAAAATTATTTTAAAAAATGGATAAAAAAATAAAATAAAAATAAAATAGTTTTAATCGATTCTTAAAAATTATGAATCAATTCACAATCTAAATATGAATTGTGGTTCAGATGTGAATCGATTTTCCAATACTGTCAACATTTAAAATGCCAAGCCCCCCTCAGTATTGAAAAAAAAAATGTTGTGAATGAAATCATTATTTTTATGTATTGGAATCTACTGAGATGCTCCTATGATGCAAGAGAACAAAACAAGAAAGCAACAACAATCCAATCTAGTTACAGCACACACATCGGTAGTGCCAATCACGCAAAGCAAAATGGTTCATAAAACCTACGAGAGCCAAAAACACTGGCTTACATTTTCTGCAACACCTTCCTTTAAATAGGAAGTTAGTGTCTTAACATGTTGATTTTTCCCCTTGACAGGACAAACGAGTAATACAAGTTCCCAAACTCCTGCACTGATTGGCCTTTTGATTCCAACGGACGTGTCCAGAGAACTTTCACATGCTCATTCCAATCTCTTCCACTTTCCAGCCGGTGGAGTTTTTTCCGAATTTGTACACAAGCCGCCGTCCATCCACCCTCTCAAGGATTTCTCGTTTGTAGTAGTACCTGTGGCCGGGGGAAATCAGTCAGCTCATGGGGAAGATAAACAGGACCAAGCAGCACCTCTTGATTCCTAATAAGTCTATGGTTCTTGTCTTTATCATTAAGATTTTTCCCTTTGTCTCTTGACCAATGTTCTAACAGTATTAGTAAATGCGGACCAGTTGATGGATCGTCTCACCTCATAGCACGACTGAGTTTCTCATAGGTCATGCTGCTGTTCTTTTTTTTCTGGCCCCACATTTGAGCCACGGCCTCGGACTTCAGGAACTTAAACACGCCTTCACGGCGATCTTCCCACTTCATCAGGCCCTGGTTCTTTTCCGGGTGGATGAGAATGTCCCTGATGAACTCCCAAAGATGAGTGCTACGAGGCGCTGTGGACAAGATCCAAGATATCGCGTTTAGCTCTGCAAGTCAAATTCGCTGCAAGGTGAAATTAAATTAGCGCAGGGCTTTTTCTTACTATGTTTGTTCTTCTTTGAAGGGTCGTAAATGTTGCAGCCGTATTCCCTGTTCGCTTTCGGGGGTCGGCCTCGTGGTCGCTTCACCTCGATTTTCTCCTTTTTGATCAGCGACTCTGTCAACGCGCCAGGTGACGATCAGGTGTTTGCCAAAATCGACCGACACAAGCAAGAAAAATGGTTTTCCTACTCACTTGATATCATGGGGTATGAGAACTCCGGGTCTGATTCTCCACTGCCAGATTCTGGTGAGCCCAGGTTGGAAAAGACAAACAGGTTGCCTGATGAGACAAAATGAGTCAGTTTGTATACATTCTTAAAAAGATAAATGAAGGACGAGATGATGAAATACTGACTATTGGACGAGAAGCTGCACTCGCTATCGGACTGATTGTCAGACAGGTACTCGTCTCCTAGTGGGGTCATGGTCTCCATTGTAAAGCTGAACAGGTCATGGTTATCCCCGTAGTCAAATTCTTGCTTGATGAAACAGTCCTCACCTGCTGGTGGTAAGAAGTTTAGAGTTAAAACATCCCAGATTGTGTTCGGATGATGCTAAAATCCTCTCTAAAATCCGTACCTTGACCCATTTTGATGGTGCTCAGCAGAGGGAAGGTTTCATTATCCGGGCTGTTTAAGTTGTGTAGGTACTTATTCAAGAGCTGGCAGGTCTCGGTCAGCTCAGGTCCTGAAAGGCTCCGCAGTTCTAAGAAAATAATATATATACTCAAAGTCTGGACTCATATAGTTGCACCTGTCAACATTGGATGGATGTGGATTTACCATATTTGGCTCTGTCTTCTTGCAGGTTTTGGTGGAGTAGGGGACCAAGCTGAGGGCCGAAGAAACTGACCATTTGTTCCAGGTTCATCTGGCACAAGGTGTGGCCGTCCATGGCACAGAAGGCCAGACTCAGGGTACTAGCATCAAACTTGGTGCGTTCCACATGGTGGCTGATCCACTCCATAACGTGGTCTGCTGTCCAATTGAGGGGGTTCATGTGACCAAACCACTGATCTGCATCAAGAGAGAATGATGATATTGTCATTCTTAGACTACTCAGTGGCCTTGTGGTTAGAGTGTCCGCCCTGAGGTCGGTAGATTGTGAGTTCAAACCCCGGCCGAGTCATACCAAAGACTATACAATTATTGTTATTATTATCTCTTATCTGATCCCTTTAGTCGTCATTATCATCCTGCTAAGAACCTCTTTTTGTGTTTTGCATAATTTTAAGTCTAGGCTTCTCTTCTTTCTCCAAGCTCAGAACAACAAAGACCGGAATGTTTCAGCGATGAGGTGGCACCGCTCGATGCTTATACTCTGTTAATCGTTGACCCGCTTGTTAATGATTTATCCACCTGCGTCTAATTAAGGTCAAAGAATCGCTCCATGAGGTAATGGTCTCGCTTGAAAATACAATACGTGAGCCTCCTAAAACAAGCACCTTCTGCAGTTGACATTTGTTTTTGCTCTGTTTATTTTGTCATAACATTACACTACAGTTGGACACAGGTTCTTAGGAAGATACAATTAAGCTTGTAGATTCCAGGCACAAAACATGCATACTAATAAAGAGTGCAGATAGTGTTCAAAACATGCATACTAATAAAGAGTGCAGATAGTGTTCAAAATATGCATACTAATAAAGAGTGCAGATAGTGTTTTTCTTACCGCCAACGTTGGCGTTGTATCCCAGGTTACCGTTCTGCTGGGTATGGATGCCTGTCATCAACATATCAGGGATGCCAGTCTGGTACATGGTGAGGTTGGCGTTTGTCAGCACAGTACTGAGGCACGGCGAGGCCATTGAAAAGCTGAGGAATTGAACAATTAAATGGTTACAATTTCAACACGCATGCATTTCACACACTTTGCTGAATCTATTTATTGCAGTATTTATGTATTTACCTGATTGGAGCCACAAGACGAAGCAAACAAATGAGAGGTCAAAGGAGGTATGACCACAGTGTTTCAATTGAACACCTTCTTGTCTGCTTCTTTTCCCGTGTGACCTCTGCCAGCCTGCCAAAGATCCACCTGCTGCTAAATTAAGACCGCTGAAAGGTTTAATACCTGTCGGAGGCAGGGGGGTGGACTCAGGTGACTGCAGGGGAATTCCAAACGAAGGTGGCCACACCCCCATTTCCGTTTACGCTTCACAGATAAACAACAGAAACCTACCCCTTTTTCCTCTCCTGATCATCTAAAACCAGTAACTAAGTTATTAACATATTTTCTACCTAATTATATTCATTATTTTAAGTCTTTGGGAGGAGTGCATGTCATTCTACCTCCTGATACATACTCCTCTTACATATAGGTAACCATTTTCATTCTCAGCAACTTCAACCTGTAATTTATGCAAAATGTCACGTATGGCGAAAACACACCACATTTTATATCTTAATTAGGGATACAAGCATTATTACTGATTTCTAAACAAATCTTCATCTCCACATGTGAAAAAACAAAGCAAAACTAGTCTTGCTGATTACTGAATGAGGTCAGACTGTGTTGAGTGCAGTAATGTTGATCTTGGAACGGCCACTTAGTTTCTAAATCGACTTCTCGATCAATTTGTGCCAAGTTTAGTTTAGGTGTTAGTTTAGTGCAACTGCTCTCCAGCCTCCTCCAGCGTGTGCTGCCAAAAGAAATATTTGTGTTTGATGCCTTTGATTGTGTCATGCGAATCTGTGTTTATTTTAGCACCTAAACCAACCAGAATTACAAAGAGGTAAATGATCTTATCTCCCGTGAAAATATAAAACAACAGTAGGGGATCAATAAAATAAACATTGAACAAGCTCCCATTGTATGTCAGTAATCCAGTGGTACTTCGATTTCTGATAAAAATGTATCGGCCAGCAAAGTACAAAGGTGGAGTCCCCGAGGCTCCCCCTTCTCTTCATCTTCCCCAACGAGAGTCCTCAATGAAGGTAAAATGAGGTTAAATGTTCATTTATGTGTTCATTTATTTTCTATAAAATGTGTTTTGTGGTACTCTTTTTGGCTGTCTGGAACAGATCATTTACCTCCGCTAGTAAGTTATTGGATCGGTTTGTTTGTCTGTTCGTAAGTTAGTTAGTTACAAACATAGCTCAAAATCTTATGGAAACAAGTGATTACATTTTGGGAGTGGTCATTATCCACGTCTGTATTTTTTAAAGCTATTCAATGTTATCCAGGTTACGGACCCCCAGACTGATGGATAGGTTGAGCATGGACCCCCAAATTATATATATTTTATAAAATTGTGCTTTAAAGTAAACTGGCCCTGAAGGTACCTTGGTATTGTGCATTACTAAGATATTACAATTATACTGTATGGTGTCGCTAATAGCTCGCTGTCAACTAGTGCACCAATCGCTAGCTGACAGGGTGCGCGCCAATAGCTGAAAACTGGTGCGCTAATCACGAGCTGACAACTACAGCGCTTACCGCTGACAATTGGTGCGCTAATCACTAGCACAGTGTTTTTCAACCACTGTGCCGCGGCACAGTAGTGTGCCGTGAGATACAGTCTGGTGTGCCGTGGGAGATTATCTAGTTTCACCTATTTGGTTTAAAAATATTTTTTGCAAAACAGTAATTATAGTCTGCAAATGATGTGTTGTTGTTGAGTGTCGGTGCTGTGTAGAGCTCGGAACCGTGTAATACTCTTCCATATCAGTAGGTGGCAGTCGGTAGCTAATTGCTTTGTAGAAGTCGGAAACAGCGGGAGGCAGCGTGCAGGTAAAAAGGTGTCTAATGCTTAACCCATAAATAAACAAAAGTTGAGTGCCCCTAAGAAAAGGCATTGAAGCTTAGGGAAGGCTATGCAGAACGAAACTAAAACTGAACTGGCTACAAAGTAAACAAAAACAGAATGCTGGACGACAGCAAAGACTTACTGTGGTGCAAAGACAACGAACATGATATGACAATCAACAATGTCCCCACAAAGAAGGACAAAAACAACTGAATTATTCTTGATTGCTAAAACAAAGTAGATGCGGGGAATATCGCTCAAAGGAAGACATGAAACTGCTACAGGAAAATACCACAAAAAGAGAAAAAGCCACCAAAATAGGAGCGCAAGACAAGAACTAAAACACTACCCACAGGAAAACAGCAATAAACTCAAAATAAGTCACGGCGTGATGTGACAGGTGGTGACAGTACACCTACTTTGAGACAAGAGCTATATTGATGCATGGTTGGTTTATGGTTTAAAGTCATATCCAACAATTGCGACAATGACTTTTTACTGTCAACTGAGTTTTGTTTTTTAATGATTTCTGCTGGTGGTGTGCCTCCGCATTTTTTCAACGCAAAAAATGTGCCTTGGCTCAAAAAAGATTGAAAAACACTGTACTAGCAGACAACTGTCACGTTAGTCACTAGCTGACAGCTAGCGTGCGAATCGCCGGCTGATAACTGGTGTGCTAATTGCCAGCTGACAACTGCTGCGCTCATCGCGAGCTGACAACTGGTCTGCTAATTGCGAGCTAATAACTGGCCCGCTAATCGCGAGCTTACAACGGGAGCGCTTACCGCTAGCTGGCAATTGGTGGGCTAATTACTAGCTGACAGCTGGCACGTTAATCACTAGCTGACAGCAAGTGCGCTAATCGCCAGCTAAAAACGGGTGCACTAATCGCTAGCTGAGAACCGCCGCGGTAATCGCTGGCTGACAACTGGTGCTTTAATCGCTAGCCGAAACGGGTGCGTTAATCGCTAACTGTAAACGGGCACGCTAATCGTTTGTTGACGACTGGGGCACTTGTTGCTAGCTGACAACTGGCATAGTAATCGCTACCTGACAACTGGGACACTAATCGCCATCTAACGAGTGTGCTAATCGCTAGCCGACAACTGGTGCGCTAATCGTTAGCCTGCAACTAGGGCGCTAATCTCCAGCTGAAAACGGGCGCACTAATCGTTAGCTGAGAACCGGCGCTGTAATCGCTAACTGTAAAAGGCCACGCTAATCGTTTGTTGACGACTAGGGCACTTGTTGCTAACTGACAACTGGCATTGTAATCGCTAGCTGACAACTGGGACACTGATTGCTTGCTAATAACGAGTGTGCTAATCGCTAGCCGACAACTGGCGCACTAATCGCAAGCTGAAAACGGGTGCGGAAATTGCTGCAAACGGGCAAACAAATTGCTAGTTGACAACTGGCGCTCTCATTGCTAGCTGATCTCTGGCCAACTAATCGGTAGCTGACAACTGGGATGCTAATCGCTAGCCAGCAACTAGCACTCCAATTGCTATATGACAATTTGTGTGCTAATCGCTAGCTAACACCTGGAGCGCTAATCACAAGCTATCTTACATGCCAACAGTAAATACAAAAATATAACAATATTTATTCAAGTTCTATTTGAAGCCTGCAAGGTACAGAGGGTAAGGTGGCCATCTCAGTACCATTTTAAAACCGCACTTCAGTGTGTTGGAGCAATGATAATGTCTATTTAAAAAGGTAAACAATCTAGACGGTGACTATAAAAATTATTATAAAAAAGTTTAGCCATCCAAAGATCTCAGGACCCCTCCCGCAGTACCGCTGCATACCTCCTAGGGGTCGGGGTACCCTGGTGAAGAGTAAGGCTGAAACGACGCGTCGACGTAGTCGACGTCATCGGTTACGTAAATACGTCGACGCCGTTTTTGTGCGTCGACGCGTCGCATATTTACGTCACACTACCGTCATGGCGGAGCGCAAAGCAGACTGTGCGAGCGAGGGGGAAAAAATCACGCCAAAAGTGATCAAAAGTGTGGGAGTATTTCAATACACGGCCTAATAAAGTTGTTGTATGCACACTGTGTCGAGCGTAAATGGCCTATCATAGCAGCACAACGGCTATGAACAAACACTTGAAAAGAAAACCATCAACTAGTCAATCGTCCGTGCGAGTATACGTTGTCATCATTACACAAAAACATGAATGTGTCATTTGTATCTGCTAGGGGTGTAACGGTACGTGTTTTGTATTGAACCGTTTCGGTACGGGGCTTTCGGTTCGGTACGGGGGTGTACCGAACGAGTTTCTAAGCTAAAGCTAACTTTAGCTGCTAAAGTGTTAACAAGCTGCTTCGCTCCTTCTGCGGCTGCCTCTGTCTCAGCACGCAGCACGCAGCATTGTCCCACCCACACAACCGTACACACAAAGCGTTATACAAAGCGTTATCAGCCAATCAGCAGTGCGTATTCAAAACGTTACCAGCCAATCAGCAGTGTGTATTCAGAGCGCATGTAGTCAGCGCTTCAGCGTGGAGCAGATAGGTGTTTAGCAGGTGAGCATCAGGCAGCGGACTCTCCCCAAATGATAATAAACACCTCCCAGTCAACTACTAGTAACATCACTATGAGCTAGGGATGGGCGATACCACACTTTTAGGATTCGATACGATACCGATACTTTATCTTGCCTTTTCATCGATACCGATACCGATACCATTAATTTCTTATTGGCAATTTTTGTCAGTCAAAAATATTATTACTATTGTTATTATTTAAGACAAATCACAAGACAAAAACAGACTATTTATACCACATTTATTATGGTCAATATATAATAAAAGTAAAATTAAAATAAATAACATAAATATGAAAAATAAATTAAATATTATATATAATAATAATTATATATTATATATAATAATAATTAGATATTAGGGCTTTCCAATTAACTGTCAAATCCGAATCGCAAGAAGCTGCAGTTATTTTTTAAAGTTTGTGATATAATTAGCAATTAATGAAATATGAAATAGGCTAATGTTTTCGAAATGTAAGAAATGATGTTACAGATTAAAACCAAAATCACATTCAATCATATATTTCAAGATTTTCTTGGAAAAAAATAAAACTGTAATGCAAAGATGAAGAATCTCCAAATTTTATCTCTTTCTTATCTTGTTTTAAATACTCAAGCAATTTTCAACTAACAGTAAATTCCCCTGTGTGGAAATTATTTGAATTTAGGATAAATCATTTAAACAAAAATATTCAGTAAACATTACTAAAAAAAAACAAAAAACAATGCCTGTTTTAAGTCAACAATTGGACAACACTGGATATGCCTGGCTGCATCGCTGTCGGCTGGCTGTGTGTGTGTTGCACGTTGACGACGCTCATTGGCTGTCTCCTGTCACGTGACTGGGCCAGCTCTATACTCGGCCAGGTACAGGGCTGTCCCAGCACATAGTAAGTTTAAGTAAGTCATCAAAAACATCTGAAAGTGATGCTTGCACCCCCCACACGCCGTTTTTTGGTTTATATCGATACTTTTTTCAGAAAAGTGATGCCAAATGAGTAGCGTGTGAGTATCGATATATCGATACCACAGGATCGATACGCACATCCCTACTATGAGCCCGTTGACCTTCTAGGAATATAAACTGGAGCTCAGCTCACTCGCAGTCCTGGCTTGAGGTGAAGGCTACCGGTAATTAGCTCTCAGTTCCAGCCACATCGACCCCTTCTGAGCGCCTATTTTCAGCTGCTGGGAATATTGTAAACAAGAAAAGAACCAGAGCATGTAGACATGCTAACCTTTCTTCATTACAACTGTTAGTCACTCACTGGAATGAGTAGAATTGGTTATTGTGTACTGTGTTGGACTGGATGTTTATTTTGCACATTTTAAAAGCAATACTTAATGTTTACAGTGCTCCAGAATATTTAGATTGGCACTTTTTTGTATTGGATGTTTATCTTTATTTTTGCACATTTTAGCAAATAAGCAATACTTTTACTTTTGAAATGCTTATACTATTGCAGAATATTACGATTTGCACTGGATGTTTACTTTTATATTTGCACATTAAAAAGCAAATAAGCTACTTTTAATTTTGTTAAATGTTAAAAGTTTTAAATGTTTACATTGTTACAGAATATTTTGTCATGTTGTTGTCAATGTTGACTGAGTGGCCATACTTCTTTTTTTTTGTAAATAAAAGCCATGCCTTTTGAAAAAACTGGCCTGCATTTATTTTTTCATCTTCATTTTGAATAAAAAAATAATCGGTAAAAGGAAAAATAATCTATAGATGAATCGAAAAAATAATCTATAGATTAACCGATTAATCGAAAAAATAATCTATAGATTAATCGATAGAAAAATAATCGTTAGCTGCAGCCTTAGTGAAGAGCTCTGTTTGAAAAGATTCTTTACTATTGGGAAAATAGGGCCTAATGGAGTGCTTTTCTAGTTATTTGTGCTGTATGTCTTATGGGAAAAGTTTTGGAATGCAAATAAAGGTAGGGAGTAATTCATACTGTTTCCAATTTTTCTCTTTTTTCAGTCATTTGGCACTTCAATGCTGTTCTCAGGCTGAGAGAGACTGAGAAACACAAGAACCAAAACTCAGGGCAAAGGTGAGAAAAAGGAATGTCAGTGCTTATTATCTCCTGACAGTGAGGCAGACAGAGCTCTAGAAAGCAAACAGACAATGACAAAGAGAAAAAAAACCTTTAGGAAGTGTGTTCTAGGGGTTATGTTACGGGTTTCTGGTGCAGTACACCTCGGAGATTTGCCGTTACTCTACTGGTTCCTTGTGGTGACTGATGGATAAAATTGCAGACTCCCTGAAAATTTAGTTTTTTTTCATTTGTGTGAAGCAGGTCTTATACTGTTTGCCTGAAACCTGATTTTATTTAGATCAGGGACGTCAAACGTACGGCCCGCAAACAGGTTTTATCCGGCCCGCGGGAAGAGTTTGCTAAGTGGAAAAATTAACCTGAAATTTTTTAATGAAAGAAACTGCTGTTCTAAATGTGTCCACTGGATGTCGCAATAGCAATTCTTTGTATCTTTGTAGATGATGCTACATATGTACAAAATAGACCACATGATGTTAGTACATCAGTCGAGGAAAATGATAAAACTACATAAATAACATCTTGTAATTTGATTTTGATATTTTAAAAAAAATCTAAATTGATTGAAAATTAACACCAATGAGTTGACTGATGAACATTATCACATCATTTATTCAGAAAATCTAAATAACGACAAATAAAGTATATATACTATTAACCGCAACAGGTAATTGTAAAAAAACCAAACAAAACCATTATGATTTGTACAAGTTCAGAATGTGCTAATGTATAGTGTGATGTTGTTGTGCTATATTATGAACTAGACAGGGTGTTATATTTTATTTTGAAGTATCGCTTTTATTTTTGAAGAACCAGATGTCCGGTGCGGGAAGTGTCTTTGCTGTTTTTTCGGTTGTTTACTTCCTCCGGCTTCAGACTTTTGAGTTGGAAGGTAATAGTTCTTCACTGCTCCGTGTTTCTTCACCTTCTGTTGTAAATATTTTTCCTAAACCTTCCTAAATACTTTAAAAGTTAACACAATAATGTTGTGGGTACAAGTGATGTGTTGTTTGAAGTTATTTTTCTGCACAATTTTGTTAATTAAGAAGTAGAGTAGACTGTGTGAATTGTTTGACTGGTCGCATTTACGCATGGTATTTAGCGATCTACAAAAGTTCTATTTTTAAACAAAGAAAACAATTTGGAGTTGTCTTTATTTTTAAGTTATCGTGCCGTGATTTCACCAGTCCGGCCCCCTTGGGAGTAGATTTTTCTCCATGCGGCCCCTGATCTAAAATTAGTTTGACACCCCTGAATTAGATGCATGTTTGTGAGTAATATGAGTACATGGTTAACACGTTTGTTTTTAGTGCAAAAAAACAAAGTACATAACAAAATAAATATGTTTCTAAAAATGTCCTGCTTAAACCTAGATAACGACAATAAACATAATTATTTTTTGTAACGAACCGGTGTCCTGCTTTGCTGAAAGCAGAATAAATTCTGGTTTTGTGGTAATGTTACTATCATAAAACCAGACACACTATTTATATTTCTGTATACATTAATTAGTACATCAACTTACAACTTGGTTCTGTGACAGAGTTCTTAAACCAAAACACACAACATTTATTTGGTGCTTGGCCAGTCCAAAACATCATTGATTTAACATGCAACATGACTTTTAAAATACAAAAACAAACTTTTAAATAAAAATATTGTTTGAAAGAGAATACAATATAATGTACTACTAACAGTGCTACAGTAGTTCTATGAAGTAATGTAATACAAATGTACAACATTTACCTTGGTGAGCAGACTTGTGTACGGTATCTCTGTCAAACACACCATCAGCAGCGTCTCCATACTTTCATGGATAAATGTCCGCCGATTAGATATTATTTACATGCCCTTGTCACGACGTGGTTTTCGCTTACTGCGGGGTCATTCTCCCAGGAAGGCAAACGGATGACTCCGGACAGGACTTGCAGGTAGGAACATGATTTAATTTTAAGAAACAATCAACGAGGTACAAAACAGAAAACAACCCGAAGGCAAGCGTGCCTATCGCACGCGGAAGCTAAGGCAAAAACGTAGGACATGAAACTATAGACATTAACCTCACGAAACTGTGGCATGAAACAAACACGAAACTGTGGCATGAAACAACTTCAATTCCCACCTTCTACCTTCCTAGTCACGTCCGTTGTGTCCTTGGGCAAGACACTTCACCCTTTGCCTCTGATGGCTGCTGGTTAGCGCCTTGCATGGCAGCTCCCGCCATCAGTGTGTGAATGTGTGTGTGAATGGGTAAATGTGGAAATACTGTCAAAGTGCTTTGAGTACCTTGAAGGTAGAAAAGCGCTATACAAGTATAACCCATTTATCATTTATTTTATTAACTATGGCATAGAACAAACACGAAACTGTGGCATGAAACCAATAGCATTAACTATGGCATAGAACAAACACCAAACTGTGGCATGAAACCAATAGCATTAACTATGGCATAGAACAAACACGAAACTGTGGCATGAAACCAATAGCATTAACTATGGCATAGAACAAACACGAAACTGTGGCATGAAACCAATAATGACGCCAGCACGACTGACTGGCAAAGGCAGGCTTAAATAGTCCTCTGATTAGCAGCAGGTGCGCGTCCCGAACACCAGAGGCAGGTAAAAATCATAAGTAGCCATGGTAACTAAAACAAACTCAGGTGTCAAACAGGAACTAAAAGAGTCCAAAACTAACAGAACATAACAAAAACATGATCCGGACCACGGATCATGACAGCTCTTGTTTGGCGTTAGATTTCTCCTGCTGATGCGCCAAGTCGGCGACACACACAGTCAAGTTTTTAATGATTTTGTTCTTTATTTTAGAGTACTGTCCTTCAGATTCACTTTCTTCCTTACCATGATTGGAAAAACAAAGTTATGTCAATCTCTAGCTGTACGCTAATGCTAGCAATAAGCTAATGATAGCGAGTAAAACCAGATGTTTTGGGCGAATCTTACGAGATTCACTGTGACATTTGATGGCGAGTTAATGGCAACTCAAAGTTTTGCTTGCAACTTAAAGCATAACAATATTAGCAGTTGAGGCACTCTTAAGTTAAGGTACATTAATTAAACAAATTAAACCCACAAGTAGTGTTTGGACGCCATACATCATTATTATAATGGCAACAGGGCGGAGCAGAGTTGTTATTATGGCTGCCAACTTCCTTAATTCCCTGCACACTCTGCTGCAAAAGGCAGCACCAGAAGTTCTGCCATTTTCTTCTGTTGTTTGTGACATAGCAGGAAAGGAATGTGAATATAGTAAATAAAAATAAAATAAAAACAGAATGCAATGATTTGCAAATCCTTTTCAACTTATATTCAATTGAACACACTGCAAAGACAATATATTTAATGTTTGAACTGAGAAACTATTTTTTTTCTTTGCAAATAATCATTAACTTAGAATTTAATAGCAGCAAAACATAGCAAAAAAGTTGACACAGGGGCATTTTTACCACTGTGTTACATGGCCTTTCCTTTTAACAACACTCAGTAAACATTTGGGAACTGAGGAGACCAATTTTTGCAGCTTTTCAGGTGGAATTCTTTCCCATTCTTGCTTGGTGTACAGCTTAAGTTGTTCAACATTCCGGGGTCTATGTTGTGGTATTTTAGGCTTCATATTGCGCCACACATTTTCAATGTGAGACAGGTCTGGACTACAGGCAGGCCAGTCTAGTCTTTTAGTACGAAGCCACGCTGTTGTAACACGTGCAGAATGTGGCTTGGCATTGTCTTGCTGAAATAAGCAGGGGCGACCATGAAAAAGACCTTGCTTGGATGGCAAACATATGTTGCTCCAAAACCTGTATGTACCTTTCAGCATTAATGGTGCCTTCACAGATGTGTAAGTTACCCATGCCTCGGGCACTAATACACCCCCATACCATCACAGCTTTGCGCCAAGAGCAGTCCGGATGGTTCTTTTCCTGTTTGGTCCGAAGGACACAATGTCCACAGTTTCCAAAAACAATTTGAAATGTGCACTCGTCAGACCACAGAACACTTTTCCACTTTGCAACATTTTGGGTTGTGGACCCCTGGTTTAGCCTTGGGCAAACTGGTGCAAAGCTGCTAATGGAATCTATTTACATTTCATAGACTATTTTTGATTTCCGTTGTAATCTGGGACATGTACTCTTGATGTTAATTATGGGGCTATTCAGTTTTATTGGCGGTCGATCAACTAGGACGGGGGTCAGCGACCCGCGGCTCTAGAGCCGCATGCGGCTCTTTAGCACCGCCCTAGTGGCTCCCTGGAACTTTTTCAAAAATGGCAAAAGATGGGGGCAAAATATATTTGTTGTTTTAATAATGTTTCTGTAGGAGGACAAACATAGCACGAACCTTCCTAATTGTTAGAAAGCCCACTGTTTAATATGTTTGTGTTTATGATTCACTGATGACAGTATTTGGCCAGCGCCGTTTTGTCCTACTAATTTTGGCGGTCCTTGAACTCACCGTAGTTGGTTTACGTGTACAACTTTCTCCGTCGCTGCCACAGAAAGACGTGTTTTATGCCACTCCTTCTGTCTCATTTTGTCCACCAAAAATGTTATGCTGTGCGTGAATGCACAAAGGTCCCCACATCTGCGGTCCTCTTCAAGGTTTCTCATTGTAGCCCATTGGGTTGAGTTTTTCCTTGCCCTGATGTGGGATCTGAGCCAAGGATCTCGTTGTGGCTTGTGCAGCCCTTTGAGACACTTGTAATTTAGGGCTATATAAATATACTTTGATTGATTGATTGATATACCTTTGGCAGTTTTAAGCCAGTAATTACCAGGAGTTATCTCACCCTCTGAGACACTAACTTAATGCGTTGCCTTCATTATAACACTTACATAAGGCTTTTAACTTTTTGCGGCTCGAGACAGATTTATTTTTTGTATTTTTGGTCCATTATGGCTCTTTCAACATGTTGGGTTGCCGACCCCTGAACTAGGAGGTTTGCATGGAAATTAGTGAAGCAGTTGACCAAGTATGACCAGGGCTCTCCAAATGGTACACCCATGAAACAAAAAGTGTAAAATACTCATTCTCACACTCAATGTTTGTGGAATTGTTGTCAAAGTTCAAAAATGATTAGGTGAGAACTACAGCTATGGCCTCATTGTGTTTTCTAAACCATGCCACCAAACTAGTTATTTTAAAATGATCATGTTTCTGGAGATAAATACAGTGTAACCCAGAAAACAAAACATGTTTTTAAATGCGTTCAAATTCCTATTTGTCAATGTCAGTAGCACTTAAAATGACATTCTGACACTTTGAAAGGAGTCTACAGCCATGCTTATACGTCCAATGGTTTATCAATAGCTTTACATTTGCTTTGGGTTAATGCCAAGTGTTTACTATCCTAGCTGGTGACGTAAGCACAGTTTTGAATGGGCCTTTCATATGAACCCAGTGAAGAAGGTTTTCTCCCGAATTTCACAACATCACTCACACCCTTTTTCCCCAGCGTGTTGGAAGAAAAGCACAGCGTGGAATGTAGCCCTGCAGGTTTTTGCTCTTTCGACCTGCGGGCAAACAGGCAAATAATTTCATCACCTGCAATTCATTTTCCACTTCTCATTATTCTCTCCACCTGGGCTGTGATGGCGGGACTTTCCACAGATATTGCGAGTGTGTAGAATGTGACGAGAGAGCGTCAAAGTCATCATAGGGGAGGAGCAATAGCTACAACAGAGTGCTGAGTCACAAGCAAAGATAGTTACTAATTTGCCAATTTATTCAAATCCAACTCTTTAAAGCAGACATGGGCAACTGGTGACCCTCAGATTAATTTCTCATTTAGAAAACTACAATAAGAATAAGGTTGATTGTAATTACTACCGCCTACCAACATGTGGATACTGCTGTGTGGGAGACGCTCTGGTGTTGCTCCAATGTATGATAATTAGAGATGTCCGATAATGGCTTTTTTGACAATATCCGATATTCCGATATTGTCCAACTCTTAATTACCGATTCCGATATCAACCGATACCAATATATATAGTCGTGGAATTAACACATTATTATGCCTAATTTTGTTGTGATGCCCCGCTGGATGCATTAAACAATGTAACTTGACCACGAATTGATTAAAGTGGACCCCGACTTAAACAAGTTGAAAAACTTATTCGGGTGTTACCATTTAGTGGTCAATTGCACGGAATACACTACCGTTCAAAAGTTTGAGGTCACCCAAACAATTTTGTGGAATAGCCTTCATTTCTAAGAACAAGAATAGACTGTCGAGTTTCAGATGAAAGTTCTATTTTTCTGGCCATTTTGAGCGTTTATTTGACCTCACAAATGTGATGCTCCAGAAACTCAATCTGCTCAAAGGAAGGTCAGTTTTGTAGCTTCTGTAACAAGCTAAACTGTTTTCAGATGTGTGAACATGATTGCACAAGGGTTTTCTAATCATCAATTAGCCTTCTGAGCCAATGAGCAAACACATTGTACCATTAGAACACTGGAGTGATAGTTGCTGGAAATGGGCCTCTATACACCTATGTAGATATTGCACCAAAAACCAGACATTTGCCGCAAGAATAGTCATTTACCACATTAGCAATGTATAGAGTGTATTTCTTTAAAGTTAAGACTAGTTTAAAGTTATCTTCATTGAAAAGTACAGTGCTTTTCCTTCAAAAATAAGGACATTTCAATGTGACCCCAAACTTTTGAACGGTAGTGTATGTACTGTACTGTGCAATCTACTAATACAAGTTTCAATCAATCAATCAATCAAAAACAAGGTTTTCCGAAATAAGAGAACAACTTCAACTCCAGTTATGGAAAAAAGTGCCAACATGACACTGCCATACTTATTATTGAAGTCACAAAGTGCATAATTTTTTTTAACACGCCTCAAAACAGCAGCTTGGAATTTGGGACATGATCTCCCTGAGATAATCCTAATACCCACTACAACTATGGGAAATACTATACTTTGACTTTCACAAAGTGCATTATTTTTTATTTTTTTTAAACATGCCTCAAAACAACAGCTACAAAAACAATGAAGACACACAGCTTCAGTCCAGAGTATACTAGAGTAATAAAGTAAACAATAACATAGTCCTCCTTTAGTGCAAGGCTGCCTGGTATACTGTATAACAGGAAATTATAAACTGGGCTCAATCTGCCCTGCTCTAACATATTTGTATGAGTAACACAAATGTGCTGCAAGCGAGTGGTGAGTGCTTGAAGTGGCCTAGCAGTCAGCCATCCATCCATCCATCCATTTTCTACCGCTTGTCCCTTTGGGCGGAGTCTTTAAGCGACAACTGTTGTGGTACTACTTTTTTTCAGTGTTTGCTTTTCATCCATCTTCTGCTTGTATTCATCGTGTATCTCCTTATGATTCTTGAAGAGGTGGGAGATCTAATTGCTCGAATTAAAGGAAGACATCTTGGTTCCTCCTCGCATAACCAACTTTTTGCAGTCATTGCAAATTGCCAGTTTTGTATCCGTCAGAGACACTTTAAAACAATCCCAAACCATAGACATGGTGTTGATAGACAGTCACCGAGGTCGCTGGCTTGTTAGCCACGGCTACAGCACCGGCAACAACACACTCTTGTTGTTGTTATGCTGCGCTCGCTGCGGTTTGATGAGGTCATCAAGCGTCGCCAGTAAACCTCCCATGCTGCAGTCATCAACTCCTGTGTTGTGTGTGGGAGAGGGGAGAGTGGACGGGCTGCTGACTGGGAGACGCAACTGCTCTGTACTGCTCCCTACGTCCGTGTTTTACCGGATATGTACCGCTCCGTACAGCGGCGTTTTAAAAAGTCATTAATTTTATTTTTTGTAACCAATACCGATAATTTCCGATATTATGTTTTAAAGCATTTATCGGCCGATAATATCGACAGGCCGATATTATCGGACATCTCTAATGATAATAGTCATATTTTTACGATAATAATTGTATTTTTATCATAATAAAATAAAAAAAATAGGGGTGTAAGATAATTACAAATTATGACATCACACCAATAATTCGGTAACATTAAAAATAGCACCGATAACCGATCTTTTTTTTATTTATTTTTTTATAAAAACGCTCCAATCAGACGAAATTACCCATACTGTGCTTTATGTGGGTTAGGGTAAACAATTCAAGCATTCCTACCTCGATGGAGGTCCTAACATTCCTTAAACTCATGGTAGGCCCTTTTCCATCGCGGCAAATTTTATAGGAACTTTCCCATTTATCCGGGTAAATCAGTGGCGGTCCGTGCGTTTCCCACCTAGGCCTTCAGTGATGTCCGATTTCAATGATCACCTCTCAAAATACCATCATAGATGACCATTGCTGGAGAAATACCATACAGAAACACATTTACGCACTATTGGGCATTGTACAAAACGGGTTGTTTTCTGGCGCATTTAAAAATCAATCAACCCGCATCAGCAATTAAAACATATCTTATGTGGTACTGTCAAAATTAAAAATTGCAAAAAAAATATTAAACGTGAAAAAATAAAGAAATAAAATATCTGAACTCACATTTCATCGCCCGCGACAGCTGAGCTAGCTTCCGGGGTTGGCCAACATGGTCTCACAAGATGTAGTTTCTCTTTAAATATCCTTCTTGAAAATGGCCTTGCAAATATATATATGTTGTTTTGTCTAATCATAAAAGATGCAGATGAGGCGTGTTGGCTGAGTTCTTGAAGTTTACTCCACAGATTGCTCATCAAAAAACATCCAGCTGCCGGCATGGCTACATTCAACCTAAACGGGGCTACTACGCATGCTCTTCACTACTGTGGCATGCTGGGTAATGGAGTTCTTATGTTACCTAGCTCATAAAATCCGAATATTTATCTGCCTTAGGCCAGCTAGAAGGCCTTACTGACAACAACTCGTGATCTGATTGGCTATCGCAACTGTCTGTCAAATGTTTGTGTCCGTTCACTTACAGTGCACGGACGCCCGCATTGTTGATTCTGAAGGCCTCGGGAAGATTTCATACAGCATGGCAACATAAGCTAGCTGAATTCTGATTGGATAAAACCTCTATAACCTAAAAACAACAGCGCTGGAATGAGCATAATATGACATGAAGAGAATATGAATACTTTTAGTTATTTAGGGAAAGTAAATAAAAAATTACTTTTATCTTTAATTATGATCATGATTTCTGATTATGTTAGGCCAGCAGAGAAGGCCTTGCTGGAGCTGACAGCACACCACTGGGGTAAATAGAGTTCCCATTGTGTTTCCACCAAAAATTACTCAGGAAGATTTAGTTCCTCAGGAACCTTTCAGAGTTCCTGCTCGCTTGGTGGGCCTTTTGGAAGAATCCCAGGATCTTAACGAGGGCGGGCTGTGCTGTCGTACGCTGATTGGTTGAACACAGTTGGGGGCGTTCCTAAACCTCCTTTTTCGAACATTCAATTACAGAATTCTCGACGGCTTGTTTATTTCCTTTCTCGCGTTTTTCTTTTACGGAATACTTGACAACGGAAAGAAAGAAGATTGAAAGAAACTTTCGACTTGCAGGAACTTTTGTGGGGCATCTTTGTGCTGAAGAACGCTGTATAGTGGCCAATATGATCACGGTTATCGTTAATATCGTGGTTTTGTTGAATGTTCTCAAAAAGTACTTAAATACACACTAAACTCTTTTGACCAAGTTATTTCTTTGAAATAACTAAAAGCCCCTATTTTGCATGTTTCGTGTTTCTTATTCCTCACTGATAGTGTTTGAGGCTTAGTATTGTATCTGTTTTAATGGTGAAGCGTTTATTGTTTTCAATATTGGTTTGGTTGAAAAATTATGAGACAAATAAAATCGTATTATTATTATTCATTTTTTCTGGCGGGCATTGTGCTGTCCAGCGGTTCCACCTGGAACACTCTGTTCTAAAAAGAGCACAGCTTGTGGCTTCAATGCGCACAACTGAATAGCTGAGTTGCTCAAACAGCAACGTGTTTATACAAGTTGAGATTGGTGCATGTTGTTTCTTAACGGGGAAAGACATTAACCTTTCTTATTTTCATGTTAACATTTGAGCTCGCAAGCCGGCAGCAGTCAGTCCGTGAGTTTATCAAAGGGCAGTTATCAATCACGTTTTTCCCATCATTTCAATTAAAACGGTAATACTAACCGTCAGGAATTTTGCCGTAATTGTCATTATTGGCATTTATTGTTACATCCCTCGTTAAGACAAATCTACAGGTTCAGTTTGTCAAATCCACCGTAATTTGAGTCTTTCATACCTCCATGAGTGCATAAACTACAGTCAGATCTCCATATGAAAAAAATAACTTATTTATGTCTATAAATAAGTTATTGGTATCGGTCTTTAGAAGCAAGAAGTTGCCGGTGTTGGTTTGAAAAAAAATCCATAACGTAAGATAATTTGAGAGTATACATCCCGCACTGCAGCTGATATTGTTCATTGTCTCTCGTGCCTCTTTACACCCAGGTACAATTATTTCCAACAGTGCTGTTAGTTTATTTAAATATAAAACTGTATTGTACGCTATACCCGTGTTTCTTAACCATTGTTGAGACGCCAAAAAATATCTGTTTCTCAGCTGTGGCATGTACGGGCCGCAGCGGTACTCAGTCGTAATACACTTTCCCACCACTTGTGGCAGTAATGACGATATCAAACAAACAGAAGGAGTCTGGAGCCAAAGTCATAGAGAAGTTTTTTAAGCGCAAAAATTATGACTAAAGTGGTGAAGCTGTATTTTCAAATATTTTTACAATTTTATTGACATTATTTAAGAAACCGTGTTACAAAAAAGATCAATTAGACTGATACATAATGTGTTTATTGAGTCAAATATATTAAAGTTCGATGATTTGGTAAAATTGCAAACAGCTAAAATGATGTACAAAGTAAACTATAACCTGCTACCAAATAATGTACAACAATTCTTCTCAACTAAAGAGGAGAAGTATAACCTTAGAGGAAAATCGAATTCAAAACATTTGTATGCATGTACAACACTTAGAACCTTTAGCATATATATATATAGTATGTGGAATTAAATTATGGAATGGATTAAGTAAAGAAGTTAAACATTGTACTGATATGATCCAGTTTAAGAGGTTGTTCAAATTAATAGTGCTTACAAAGTACAAAGAAGAAGAACTATGAGAAATACTTTCAACCTTATTAAAAATAAGATATTCTTCATCTCAGTATGTTTATAATGACCGACTTAACTAATTACATATTACAAAACTGTTGTATTACTCATTCACGGATGCAATTTCACTGTAAAAAGGTCAAATTAATGTATATATTTGTAAACGCTCTGAAGTGGGAAAGGGGTAGGATTAAATAAGCTTTGCTTCTTCCTACTCCTTTTCGGACATGATGTAAACAGAAATGATATGAAATTGTGTGATGTATTATGCTGTAAGTGTGTTCATGTTCGAAATAAACTAAAAGAAAGAAAGAAAAGGAAGAAACATATATACTATTATATTATGATTATTAATTTAGTAAGTAGTTATTTACTTTAGCACTGCATAATTGTAAATGTACTTTTCATCTGTTTTTATGAGTCCCTTCTTTTATTGTAAATTTGATTGGTATTCATTTTTGTAATCAGCCTGACCTAAACCTGGACAACAATCTTTGTAATGAACACATGGTTTAAAATCATTTGACAAGGTTGATCCAGTTAAACTGTAAGTAGGTTAGATATCAGTGTTGGGATCGGGACCCTTTGGGACTGTGTGACAAGGGGTGGCACTTTTGTGACTCCTGCTGTGCTTTTTTGTGAACTTCTGGATCTGCCTCCCGGGAGCCTTTTGGCCATGGAGACCAGCTGCTGGGTCTCTGCCACGCCAGAGTCCGTTTGGAGAGACTGGAGTAGATGCGGATGAAGAGACAGGGCTGCGGGACAGACAAGCTTCACAGTGTCTTGGCTGAATGAGCAGGTATCGGGACACCTCGGTCTCCTTGGACGTATCCTCGCTTGTCCATGCGGACTGGACACGAGGGTGGAGTCGGCTCTCTTGGTTGCTTTGCTGGGTCCGCTCCTGACTCTGGCCATGCTCACTCCACCCCAGCAGATGATGGCGTGGAACAACGCAGAGGCCACCACAGTGTATATGTTTTTGTTTTTTTCGAGGTTTGTGGCTGTGTGTAGAAGTGGCTGGTTGCATCAGCTTTACTCTTTTAATGTCTTTAATGTTCTTTGACGTTTCCCTCTAACACACATGTTTATGTGTGCTATGGCTATGAGGTTTTTTTTCCCTCGGCCTCAGTCTGGACCCCCTCTCCAGGGCCCAGGCTTTGACTGATTTTTGTTTTCTTCTTCAGAACCCCTGCGCTATTCTATACACAGTCTGTGGTAATGTTTTATTGGAGCAGATGATCCTGAGTACATCAAATCGGGTATGTACAATCATTTTCCCACTATTACAAAAATGTTAAGCTTCTGGTAAAATATGTTTGTAATTTCCTAGTACGAATGGAATGGTTTATAAACAAAAACACAAGAGTGTCGTGCAGGTCAAATGCATGTTCATGGCGAGCGGACAAAATAAACAGACAGGTCACGCCTGTGGCATCGTATACATCAGCTGTATGGGAGCACTTTGGACTTAGCGTGGGCCACGATGACGCTGGTAAGGAAGTTGTGGCTGAAACAACGACTGTGTGCCAGCATTACGCAAGATGTTTTGTTCATGCTCGCGGCAACACATCAAACATGTCTCGTCACCTGCGGCAACATCACCCCACCATGTCGATTGAAAAGAAAAGAATGAGGTGGAGAAGTGCAACTTTCACTCCCGGCAGCCTTTCAACAGTGGTGACGCTAATTAAATAAAGCTCTCGAGCGTTTTATTGGCAAGGATATGCAACGTGGATGGGTGTGGGATTTTAGCACATAGTAAAAACCCTCCAGCCACAGGATCATATCCCTACATGCACACACTTCAGTAACACAAGAATTGTATTTAGAGAAAGTTTCCTAACTGTGACTGTCCACTACATTGGCTCAGAGTAGGAAAGAAAAAAACTACTTTATGAGAGTTATTGTACATGGTCATTGGTATATATTGTATATATGTTATAGACATAATATAATACATCTGTATATATATTATTCTGTACACATATTATGTATATATTCGTATATATGTTAGATTTTTTTGTATCGCTATATTAGTCTATTTATACCTGCATTGTCCTTTCCATCCTTACACTTTCCATCATTGTAACTGAGCTACTGTGTTGAACAATTTCCCTTGTGGATCATTAAAGGCCTACTGAAATGAATTTTTTTTATTTAAACGGGGATAGCAGATCCATTCTATGTGTCATACTTGATCATTTCGCGATATTGCCATATTTTTGCTGAAAGGATTTAGTAAAGAACAACGACGATAAAGTTCCCAACTTTTGGTCTCTGATAAAAAAAAGCCTTGCCCCTACTGAAAGTAACGTGACGACACAGGAGGAAGGGCTGCTCACATTTTCCCATTGTTTACACCAGCAGCGAGAGAGATTCGGACCGAGAAAGCGACGATTACCCCATTAATTTGAGCCAGGATGAAAGCTTCGTGGATGAGGAACGTTAGAGTGAAGGACTAGAATGCCGTGCAAGACATATCTTTTTTCACTCTGACCGTAACTTAGGTACAAGCTGGCTCATTGGATTCCACACTCTCTCCTTTTTCTATTGTGGATCACGGATTTGTATTTTAAACCACCTCGGATACTATATCCTCTTGAAAATGAGAGTCGAGAACGCGAAATGGACATTCACAGTGACTTTTATCTCCACGACAATACATCGGCGAAGCTCTTTAGCTACTGAGCTAACGTGATAGCACCGGGCTCAAATGCAGATAGAAACAAAATAAATAAACCACTGACTGGAAGGATAGACAGAAGATCAACAATACTATTAAACCGTGGACATGTAAATACGCGGTTAATAATTTCCAGCTTGGCGAAGCTTAAAAATGCTGTTGCTAACGACGCCATTGAAGCTAACTTAGCTACGGAGCTAACGTGATAGCATCGGGCTCAAATGCAGATAGAAATAAAATACATAAACCCCTGACTGGAAGGATAGACAGAAAATCAACAATACTATTAAACCATGAACATGTAAATACACGGTTAATAATTTCCAGCTTGGCGAAGCTTAAAAATGCTGTTGCTAATGAATTGAAGCTAACTTAGTAACGGAACCTCACAGAGCTATGATAAAAACATTTGCGCTCCACCTACGCCAGCCAGCCCTCATCTGCTCATCAACACCCGTGCTCACCTGCGTTCCAGCGATCGACGGAAAGACGAAGGACTTCACCACGATCATCCGTGCGGTCGGTGGCTAGCGTCGGCTAGCGTCGGCTAGCGTCGGCTAGCGTCGGCTAGCGCGTCTGCTATCCGAGTCAAAGTCTTCCTGGTTGTGTTGCTGTAGTCCGCCGCTAATACACCGATCCCACCTACAACTTTCTTCTTTGCAGTCTTCATTGTTCATTAAACAAATTGCAAAAGATTCACCAACACAGATGTCCAGAATACTGTGGAATTATGAGATGAAAACAGAGCTATTTTGTATTGTATTCACTGGGGTACCGATACTTCTGTTTCACTGGCTACGTCACGCGCATACGTCATCATCCAAAGACGTTTTCAACCGGAAGTTTAGCGGGAAATCTAAAATTGCACTTTATAAGTTAACCCGGCCGTATTGGCATGTGTTGCAATGTTAAGATTTCATCATTGATATATAAACTATCAGACTGCGTGGTCGGTAGTAGTGGGTTTCAGTAGGCCTTTAAAGTTTGTCTAAGTCTAAGTTTAATCATCCAAAACTAATGTTTTGGCAAACTCTATGCAAAGCCAAAGCCTTCACCTATACAGAAGGGCCTCATGTCCAAATGTGAGTTTGGCTCCCATTTCCCCCCAGAGGAGAGAACTGGAATCACAGTCAAAATTTCCCAACAACTGAAGGTCATCCAGCAATCAGGAAGGCTCTCACCTGAAGCAATCAAGTCCGCTCCTTTAAGTCTGCAGCTCCAGCTCAGACGTCAGCCCAACAAACACTGCTCTAGGAGAGTTTGCCTAGTGCCCAACTGTTTACAGAGACCAGGGTGGCTGACGGTTTTTCACCTTACAACTATTTAATGAAAAAAGAGACAATCAAGTCCAAAATAAAAGGAGAAACAGAGATTTGTCTCATCATTGGATGAAAACAAAGAGTGAAGTCCCAGTGTAACCCCTGGTCAAACAGTCAAACCCTTTTCAAGTTAGGGGAGAGCACAAACAAACAAAACATAACTTGACAACTAATGTAAAGCATCCAAACAACAGAAGAATAAGTGACTATTATATTTTAACAGAAGTGTAGATAGAACATGTTAAAAGAGAAAATAAGCATATATTAACAGTAAATGAACAAGTAGATTAATAATTCATTTTCTACCACTTGTCCTTAACAATTTTGACAAAATAATAGCATGGAAAATGACACAATATGTTACTGCATACGTCAGCAGACTAATTAGGAGCCTTTGTTTGCTTGCTTACTAATAAAAGAAAAGTTGTCTCATATGTTCACTATTTTATTTAAGGACAAAATTGCAATAAGAATCATCATCATCATCGTCATCATCAGCCGTTGTCAGTCCACTGCCGGACGAAAGCCTCAGCATGTTTCTGCCATAGTGAACGATCTCTAGCTGCTCCCTGCCACTGCACTGTTCCCCAATATTTGTCTATTTCATCTCGCCATCTCACTCTTTGTCTTCCTCTATTTCTGCTCCCATCCATGGGTCTCCATGATGTCATTAGGGAAGTCCATCTATTATCTGTTCTCCTACTGATATGTCCAGCCCACTTCCACTTACTTAGTTTGATAGTTCTCATAGTGTCTTGGACTTGCGTTTGTTTTCTCACCCATTCATTTGTTTTTCTGTCTTTATATGTGATTCCGAGCATATTTCTTTCCATGTTGTGTTGTGCTGCTGCTATTTTCTTTTCCATTTTATTTGACAATGCCCAGGTTTCAGCTCCATATGTTATGGTTGGTAACACGCATTGATTAAAGACCTTTCTTTTTAGGCTTAGCGGTATTTCTCCTCTCATGATGTTGTTCAGTTTTCCATATTGGCACCAGCCCAATCTGATTCTCCTCC
This sequence comes from Entelurus aequoreus, assembly GCF_033978785.1. Lineage (NCBI taxonomy): Eukaryota > Metazoa > Chordata > Actinopteri > Syngnathiformes > Syngnathidae > Entelurus > Entelurus aequoreus. The sequence goes on along the minus strand of NC_084731.1, from coordinate 30,476,684 downwards.
CTGTCTCCTGTTCTTGACTCTTTTCTTTCAGGCTAAATCTCTGCCCCAGATAGATATATTCATTAACTTCATCAATTTCATTTCTATTAACAGTCACAGGTCCATGAGGTACCATGGAATTTGCCATAACTTTTGTTTTCTTCATATTCATTTTCAATCCACAACATTTGCTGGCATTTACAAGGTCTTTAAGCATATCTTCCACTTCACTGATTTGCTCTCCCAAGACAACAATGTCATCTGCAAACCTCAATAAGAAACATATGTTTAATGTACCCTAAGATGTTTTGTTAAAATAAAGCCAATAATGCCATTTTTTCTGGTCCCCTTTATTTAGAAAAATATCGAAAAGTATCGAAATACATTTTAGTACTGGTACCGGTACCAAAATATAGGTATCGGGACAACCCTAGTAGGAACTCTACAAAGCAATGTCAATGAGGTACAAAACAATGTCCGCAAGCTCAATGAACAGATTATCAAGGGTGTACAAAAAGATGTAGAAAATCTCCAAGGACAGATTGTCGGAGAGAGAAAATAATATTGTGATGATATGATAGAAATTAGAAAGTTCAGAGAAGAAATTAAGATTCATTGAATGGTGCATATCTGGGGAGTATCAGTGTTTTGGAAAACATCAAAGAGGAACTTGATCAGTTTACATGACAGAATGACATCACCATTGCAGCGCTACGCATCAACCCTCCATCCTCTACAAGAGTAGTTGACAACAGAGGAGAACCAGACGACATGGACGCTTCAACGGAGCGACAAGTGGTCAACTTTCTGCAATCAAAGGAAATGATGTCGATATTAACACCATTGATGGGTGCATCTTACTGAATAGAAGAGTCATCATTGTGAAGCTTGCCTACAGGAGATCTATTGCCGAAACAAGGAAAGAAGCTGAAGGGTTCAAATGTGTACATGGACGAGCGCCTCAGTAAACGCAATGCTGATATCATCAAGAAAGCGCACGACTTGAGGAAGCAGGGGAACATTTGGGGAACCTGGAGCGCCAACTGCAAAATCGACATTAAAGTGAATGGAGGTCCAGAAGCAAGAATATTGGTTGTCTGAGACATCAAGGATCTGGACAAATTTTGAAGCTCCCAGAGCGACAACAACAACAACAATAATGGAGTCTGACGGAAAACAAACATCGATATTCAACTACAGGACTACAACGCTCCAAAGGATTACGGAACAAGAAGATATTTACACGTTCATCTACACCAGTGGTTCTTAACCTGGGTTCGATCGAACCCTAGGGGTTCGGTGAGTCGGCCTCAGGGGTTCGGTGGAGCCTCCGCCGCGGAGGTCAAGACACACCCGACTCTTCGTGTAAATAAAAACTTCTCCCTGTTGTCGTATTATGGATACGGCAACAGCAGAAGTCACACGGGTTTCCAGGTGTGTCATTTGTTGTGAGTTCATGCACTGTGTTGGTTTTGTTCTTTGAACAAGGTGATGTTCATGCATGGTTCATTTTGAGCACCAGTAAAAAAACTTATAACTTTGTCTTGAATTTGAAAAAAAAAAAGATTTTTCTATTTTTCACTAAAGAAAGGGTTCGGTGAATGCGCATATGAAACCGGTGGGGTTCGGTACCTCCAACAAGGTTAAGAACCACTGAGCTACACTTACAGACCATCATAGAGCAACACAAAGGCATGTATGGAACGGTAATCCTTCTGCAGCATAGATCACAATAGTCCGGAATCAGAGAAGGAAATAGATCTAGATCGGGGGTCTGCAACCTGTGGCTCTTTAGCGCCGCCCTAGTGGCTCCCTGGAGCTATTTCAAAAATGTATGAAAATAGAAAAAGATTAATATGGTTTCTGTATTAGGACAACATGACATAAACTTTCCTAATTGTCAGAAATCCCACTGTTTATATTAAACATGATTCTCTGATGACAATATTTGGCGAGCGCCGTTTTGTCCTACTAATTTTGGCGGTCCTTGAACGCACCGTAGTTTGTTAACTTTCTTCAAAGATGCCAGAGGAAGACATTTTATGCCACTCATTCTTTCTCTCATTTTGTCCACCAAACTTTTTATGCTGTGCATGAATGCACAAAGGTGAACTTTGTTGATGTTCTTGACTTGTGTGGAGTGCTAATCAGGCATATTTGGTCAGTGCATGACTGCAAGCTAATCGATGCTAACATGCTATTTAGGCTAGCTTTATGTACATATTGCATCATTTAATTTCCTAAGTCCTCTGTGTATTTAATTTATATTTGCATTTCTCGTGACACATTATCTGTACGTAATATTGGCTGCATTTCTGATAGTTGTTTGTGTGCCATGTTGTTCCAGACCACAGCAAACGTTGCCCAGCTTGCAAAGATTGTAATAAATCCATTCGAAGAAGACAGCCTGCCATTTCCTTTAACTTGAACACACACATCTACACCTTTGGTAATTCTGAGCCAGTAATTTAGAGGAGTTATCTCACCCCCTGATAAGCCTCCATTTTACTAATGTTTTCCAATGTTGTAAAAATGTGTAGAATAAATATTACATTTCAACTTTTCTGTCAACAAAGATTTGTGTCAGCCTGCGACAAATAGTCATTTTGATAGTAGGCTAGTATAGCTAATATAGACACTTATATAATGTGTTCCATCCATCCATCCATTTTCTACCGCTTGTCCCTTTCGGGGTGTTGACTTCATTATATCCCTTATAGAAGGCTTTTAATTTTTTGCGGCTCCAGGCAGATTTTCTTTTTGTATTTTTGGTCCAATATGGCTCTTTCAACATTTGGGTTGCCGACCCCTGATCTAGATACAATATTTTTCTTCTATATCACGAATAACTGTTCTTATTATTCAGACGAACAATATAATAACAACATTAAAATCGACAAGAAACTGTCATTCGTTCATTCATTTCAACAGCAGGAGCTTGTATGCAAACTACAACAACTTGAAGCATTTTTTGGAACAATTCAACAAAGCCTTTAAGCCTTTAAGTTGATCGCTATCTCAGAAACATGCAGAGATGCTAAAAAATGAATAGATTTTGATCTGGAAGGATATGAACTATATCAACAGAACCAAGAAAAATGGAGGCGGGGTAGCTGTGTACGTGATGAAGAACAGGTCAAATATATGTCATGATAATATTTTAGAATGTCTAACCATTGAAATATGTCATGATAAAAAGCAAAAACATATTAACCAACTGCATAATTAAGTCAAACATTGATACGTTTGAGAACTGGATGAAGACAACTTTTAATGACATCAGTCAAAAATTAACTTTCTTATGTGGTGACTTCAACATTGACCTCTTAAACCCTCACAATGACTTCATAGACACACTAAGTGGGCTTAAGACCCACCTTGCTGGAGCCTATCTCAGAATAAAAAACATGTGTTCATTCATAGTTTTGATGCCTTCAGTGACAATCTACAAGGTAAATAGTCATGAAAATAAAGAAAACGCATTGAATGAGAAGGTGTGTCCAGACTTTTGGCCTGTACTGCATATGTATATGTATATGTATATGTACAGTATATCTATATCTATATGTGTATGTACATCCTTTGTTATAGTACAAGGCACAATGCACATTAATGGACATATAAAATGTTAATGTGCCAGATTGTAGCCAATGGCAAATTTTTTTGCTGTTTTTATCTGCCACACGTAGAAAGCCGTTCCGTGAAAATAATGCATACATTAAACTGGTCCCTGGTGGAAAAAAAGGTTGGGGAACCCTGGTGTAGAGCATATTTGCATGTTTCTTTTGGATTGAGATGCATTAAAGGCCTACTGAAACCCACTACTACCGACCACGCAGTCTGATAGTTTATATATCAATGATGAAATCTTAACATTGCAACACATGCCAATACGGCCGGGTTAACTTATAAAGTGCCATTTAAAATTTCCCGCGAAACTTCCGGTTGAAAACGTCTATGTATGATGATGTATGCGCGTGACGTCAATCGTTGAAACGGTAGTATTCGGACACTATTGTATCCAATACAAAAAGCTCTGTTTTCATCGCAAAATTCCACAGTATTCTAGACATCTGTGTTGGTGAATCTTTTGCAATTTGTTTAATGGACAATGAAGACTGCAAAGAAGAAAGCTGTAGGTGGGATCGGTGTATTAGCGGCTGGCTGCAGCAACACAACCAGGAGGACTTTGACTTGGATAGCAGACGCGCTATCCGACGCTAGCCGCCAACCGCATCGATGATCGGGTGAAGTCCTTCGTCGCTCTGTCGATCGCTGGAACGCAGGTGAGCACGGGTGTTGATGAGCAGATGAGGGCTGGCTGGCGTAGGTGGGTAGCTAATGTTTTTAGCATAGCTCTGTGAGGTTCCGTTACTAAGTTAGCTTCAATTCATTAGCAACAGCATTTTTAAGCTTCGCCAGGCTGGAAAGCATTAACCGTGTATTTACAGGTCCATGGTTTAATAGTATTGTTGATTTTCTGTCTATCCTTCCAGTCAGGGGTTTATTTCTTTTGTTTCTATCTGCAGTTAAGCCCGATGCTATCATGTTAGCTCCGTAGCTAAAATGCTTCGCTGATGTATTGTCGTGGAGATATAAGTCACTGTGAATGTCCATTTCGCGTTCTCGACTCTCATTTTCAAGAGGATATAGTATTCGAGGTGGTTTAAAATACAAATCCGTGATCCACAATAGAAAAAGGAGAAAGTGTGGAATTCAGTGAGCCCTTGTACCTAAGTTACGGTCAGAGCGAAAAAAGATACGTCCTGCACTGCACTCTAGTCCTTCACTCTCACGTTCCTCATCCACGAATCTTTCATCCTCGCTCAAATTAATGGGGTAATCGTCGCTTTATCGGTCCGAATCGCTCTCGCTGCTGGTGTAAACACTGGGGAAATGTGAGGAGCCTTTCAACCTGCGACGTCACGCTACTTCCGGTACAGGCAAGGCTTTTTTTATCAGCGACCAAAAGTTGCAAACTTTATTGTCAATGTTCTCTACTAAATCCTTTCAGCAAAAATATGGCAATATCACGAAATGATCAAGTATGACACATAGAATGGATCTGCTATCCCCGTTTAAATAAAAACATTTAATTTCAGTAGGCCTTTAATACTTACTGTTATATGTTTCTGCAATATGTTTTGAAAAAATGACACGTCACAATGTGTCTAAAGCAGTGGTTCTTAACCTTGTTGGAGGTGCCGAACCCCACCAGTTTCATATGCACATTCACCCAACCCTTCTTTGGTGAAAAAATTATTTTTTTTATTTTTTTTTGTTCAAATTCAAGACAAAGTTATATGTTTTTTTTTTACTAATGCACAAAATGAACCGTGCATGAACATCACCTTGTTCAAAGACCAAAACCAACAAAGTGCATGAACTCACAACAAATTACACACTTGCAAATCAGATGGAAAATTAGAGGGAACATTGTTTGGGGGTATCCATAATACTTAGACTTAGACTTCCTTTTTATTTTCATTCAAATGTTAACTTTACAGTACAGATACGCCGATAGGGAGAAGTTTTTATTTACACGATTGATTGATTGATTGAATGAAACTTGTATTAGTAGATTGCACGGTACAGTACATATTCCGTACAATTGACCACTAAATGGTAACACCCGAATAAATTTTGCAACTTGTTCAATTAAGTCGGGGTCCACGTTAATCAATTCATGAGTCTGGTGTGTCTTGACCGCCCAACGGAGGCTCTGCCGAACCCCTGAGGCCGACTCACAGAACCCCTAGGATTCGATCGAACCCTGGTTAAGAACCACTGGTCTAAAGTCTGCAATTCTTCCTGATCAGACTGAATCGGTTTAGCCATAAATAAAAACTACATTTTGGTTGACTGGTATTACAAGTTTTACATGTGTGGTTTGAGTTTATTATTGTTGTTCGCATGATGTAAATGCAGAGCGTTTCAAACCACAACATTCATTTACAGTTATTGCATGCTTTGTGTTCAAACATTTCAGCATATTGCTCGTATGTCTTCTTGTTGAGGAAATTAAAAAACATGAAATTATTACAAGTAGCGCTGTTGAAATCTTTCCATGTGAAATGACCCAAACTTTGGAGCGTTTCTAGTGACGTCATTCCCGCCCACAGGAATGGTGAAGGGAATCATTTGAAAAACTTGGCCAGAAAGGTCAAGGTATTGATACACCGGGAACCGGTTCTGAACAAGAACCGGTTTTGATTCCCATCTCTAAAGGTAACAGTATCAACTATCAAGTTTGGTTGCATCATCTTGTTGTCTCACGGTTGATTCTTGAGTGAGGAAAAAAAACTAAAACAGAGTGTTGCAGATAGCAAAGAAATTGGTGCAAAAAAGGGTAAAGTCACCTCAACGGTGTGGCAGTTTTTTGGGGATTTTTCAAAACGGACCGTGTGGGGAACAAGTGCTTTTTGTGTCGTCCTCGCCAGTTCCAGGTCCGAAGTGGCGGTTAAAGTGTCCCAACTTGTCGGATTATACGAAACCCAAAACCAGTGAAGTTGGCACGTTGTGTAAATTGTAAATAAAAACAGAATACAATGATTTGCAAATCCTTTTCAACTTATATTCAATTGAATAGACTGCAAAGACAAGATATTTATTAACGTTAAAACTTTGTTATTTTTTGCAGGGGGCACAAAATACTGATAAAGTTGAGGAATGCTCATCAAACACTTATTTGGAAAATCCCACAGGTGAACAGGCTAATTGGGAACAGGTGGGTGCCATGATTGGGTATAAAAGCAGCTTCCATGAAATGCTCAGTCATTCACAAACAAGGATGGGGCGAGGGTCACCACTTTGTCAACAAATGCCTGAGCAAATTGTTTAAGAAGAACATTTCTCAACCAGTTATTGCAAGGAATTTGGGGATTTCACCATCTACGGTGCGTAATATCATCAAAAGGTTCAGAGAATCTGGATAAATCACTGCACGTAAGCAGCAAGGCTGAAAACCAACAGGCGGTACTGCATCAAAAAGCGACATCAGTGTGTAAAGGATATCACCACATGGGCTCAGGAACACTTCAGAAAACCACTGTCAGTAACTACAGTTTGTCGCTACATCTGTAAGTGCAAGTTAAAAGTCTACTATGCAAAGTGAAAGCCATTTGTCAACAACACCCAGCAACGCCGCCGGCTCCGCGAGGCTACAGCTCATCTGAGATTAACTGATGCAAAGTGTAAAAGTGTTCTGTGGTCTGGCGAGTCAACATTTCAAATTGTTTGTGGAAACTGTGGACGTCGTGTCCTCCGGAACAAAGAGGAAAAGAACCATTCGGACTGTTATAGGCGCAAAGTTGAGAAGCCAGCATCTGTGATGGTATGGGGGTGTATTAGTGCCTAAGGCATGGGTAACTTACACATCTGTGAAGGCGCCATTAATGCTGAAAGGTACATACAGGTTTTGGAGCAACATACAGTCGAGGTCAAAAGTTGACTTACACTTGTAAAGAACATAATGTCATGGCTGTCTTGAGTTTCCAATAATTTCTACAACTCTTTTTTTTTTTTGTGATAGAGTGTTTGGAGCACATACTTGTTGGTCACAAAAAACATTCATGAAGTTTGGTTCTTTTATGAATGTATTATGGGTCTACTGAAAATGTGACCAAATCTGCTGGGTCAAAAGTATACATACAGCAATGTTAATATTTGGTTACATGTCCCTTGGCAAGTTTCACTGCAATAAGGCGCTTTTGGTAGCCATCCACAAACTTCTGGTTGAATTTTTGACCACTCCTCTTGACAAAATTGGTGCAGTTCAGCTAAATGTGTTGGTTTTCTGACATGGACTTGTTTCTTCAGCTTTGTCCACACGTTTAAGTCAGGACTTTGGGAAGGCCATTCTAAAACCTTAATTCTAGCCTGATTTAGCCATTCCTTGACCACTTTTGACGTGTGTTTGGGGTCATTGTCCTGTTGGAACACCCAACTGCGCCCAAGACCCAACCTCCTGGCTGATGATTTTAGGTTGTCCTGAAGAATTTGGAGGTAATCCTCCTTTTTCATTGTTCCATTTACTCTCTGTAAAGCACCAGTTCCATTGGCAGCAAAACAAGCCCAGAGCATAATACTACCACCACCATGCTTGACGGTAGGTATGGTGCTCCTGGGATTAAAGGCCTCACCTTTTCTCCTCCAAACATATTGCTGGGTATTGTGGCCAAACAGCTCAAGTTTTGTTTCATCTGACCACAGAAGATCTTATCTTAGTCCATGTGACATCCATATGTATTGTGTGCTTTTTTTCCCTTCTTTTTCTCTCTTTTTCTTTTAAATTGTAATTTTACTGCTTTTTACATCATGGCCAGGGGACTACAGATGACTTTTTTAACCATGTGTAGTCATGTGTTTTATGAAATTGCATTGTCCCCTTTGAAATAAACTAATCTAATCTAGTTGAGTCTAAAGAATATAAATCGATATCTATATATATATCGATTAATCGTTTCACCCCTAATTCTTATATGTAAAAATAACATGAAAGCAGAAAACGTCAACTTTGAGAACTGTTTTGGTTACAGTAAATCTATCCCAAACAGGTGGCTTCAATGGGACAATCTTGCTCCCTTAAAGAAATAGCATATGCAGATTAATCTACCCGGCTAGTTCCTTACCTGCTACAACCAATATTCAGGCATGTGAGCACCCTTTGAGGAAAAAAAACACAAACCCGAAAGAACATTTTTAAAATCCAAACTACATTTCCTGCAATTGGGTGCATTTCTACGTTATATTCTCCTTTAAGATCAGGGGTGTCCAAACTTTTTCCACTGAGGGCCGCACACTGAAAAATCAAAGCAAGCGGGGGCCATTTTGATATTTTTTTATTTTAAAAACCAATACAATATATGTATAAAAAATATACATTTAGGCCTCCACTCAGGCTTGATCCCGGGGACCCCAAAGGGTTTTGTTAAAAAAATATATTAAAAATGTGTCATTATTCAGTATTATTATTTTTATTATTATTCAAGTTTTAAATCCATAGATCAACATTAGGTCTGTCTGTCACTATAACGTTTTTAAAGATTTGAGTCGTATGCTCTTTTTGTCAAAAAAAACCCTGTTTTTTTATGGAAAAAACACAAAATATGCAATATTTTCACCCAATAAAATTTTTAAGTGGAATATTTGAGATTATATGATAATTGGAGCCTTAAAAAGGTCAATAACTCATAACACCATTGATTTTAATTCTCTTTTTTTTTTTGAGCGATGACACTTAAAAACAAATCACACAAAAATTATTGGGGAACCAAAAGGGTCTTACTCATTAAAGTGTTAAAAAAAAATTATAATTTTTTTTTACTGTTTACTTTTAACACAATAATCTCGAGATCAACTTCAGATCTATCCGTCAATTATACGTTGTATTGTTGTTTATGTTTTTTGTTTGTTCGTTTTAGGCCCTTCTTTAAAAAAAAAACAGCTACATTTTTTATATGGCAAACACAAAATATGCAACATTTTCCCCAAAAAATATCTCAAAGTGCAATATTTAATGTGACGTAATTGGAGCCTTGAATAGGTCAATAATTCATAATAACATTGATTTTGATTCATTAATATTTTTTAAAGAAAGAAACAGCCTGCATGGCAGCTTTGTGTTATTAGAGTGAACATTGCAACATTTTCTTGTTACATTTCACCTGTTTGGTCTTTCGTACCACTTTTTATGTTTTTAATTTTTTAATCGTATTTTAAAATGGGCCGTGGGGCTGTTAAAAAATGGCCTGCGGGCCGCACTTTGGACATTCCTGCTTTAGATTTATTCTCATCTACCAACCTCTTATGGCTGTATTTTTTTTACACTTACATGTCCCATGTAATGTAGTACATAATTTTTTTGTTTTTTTAGTACATCATTAACTAACATTATTATCATTGAAAATGATAAAACTTGCATGCAAACAACTGCGAAAACGTTTCCCATTGGGCAACTCTGTCCTGTAGCCACGCCCCCCGGGTAATATAAGATCACGACACGCTGGGGTTGACTTGAGCGTGCGTGGGTGGTGTTCAGAGTTGCCATGGTGGTGGACGTACCGCACCTGGAAGGTGATTGGCGGGGAATGATGAAGTGTTAGTGGGCAGTGAAAGATGAAGATAGATGGAACGAATATAAAGTGTTTTCGGTGTATTTTATTCTGACACGCTTTTAAGATGTTAGGTTTCCTGTGCTCTTATTTTGGCGATCTAATCTGAGGCGTCATTTCCTGTTTGTCACGTTCTCTGCTGCTCAGTATTGGCACGTAGTTAGTTGATCGTGTGCGTTCCTGACTAAAATGTAAGTTTACGGCGAATATCAGTGCCAAAATTATCAACGCTAAAATGCCTACAATGTGCAAATTGCAACAATGTCTCTCCATGAGGATATAATTCGCCAGCTCAACTTTCGCCCTCTTTATCTTGACATTACCATGAATTGATTAACGTGGACCCCGACTTAAACAAGTTGAAAAACTTATTCAGGTGTTACAATTTAGTGGTCAATTGTGCGGAATGTGTACTGTGCTGTGCAATCTACTAATAAAAGTTTCAATCAATCAATCAATCAATACTTCTTGTTACACGGTAGTTACCCTATTCTACCACAGGAGGGCGACATAGACCGTGTTTAAAACACTGCCTAAATCAACAGTGCTTATTCTCCATTCATTTCTAATGGACTGCAGCTGAGATAGGCTCCAGCACCCCCGCGATCCCAAAAGGGACAAGCGGTAGAAAACGGATGGATGGATGTTTGTATAGTCCATGTAAATTTGTTTGTATATTTGTATATAAACAATTGGATCAAGTAGAGTATGATTAGGGTGGGGGTCAGCAACCTGCGGCTCTTTTAAAAAAAGGATTGAAAATGGAAAAAAATGGGGGGGAAATATTTTTTTTGTTTTAGTATGTTTTTTGTTTGAGGACCAACATGACACAAACCTTCCCAATTGTTAGAAAGCCCACTGTTTAATATGTTTGTGTGTATGCTTCACTGATGACAGTGTTTGGTGAACATCCTTTTGTCCTACTAAATTGGCCCTAGTGAATCAATGTGAGTGTGAATGTTGTCTGTCTATCAGTGTTGGCCCTGCGATGAGGTGGCGACTTGTCCAGGGTGTACTCCGCCTTCCGCCCGTGTGCAGCTGAGATAGGCTCCAGCAACCCCCGGGACCCCTTAAGGGTCAAGCGGTAGAAAATGAATGGATGAATGGATGGGCTTTTGCAGATACATTTTAAGGAAAGGCATTCAAAAAACCTATCAATGATCTGCATCTACTCAGAGGTATCAATAAACTATATATTTGACGATAAAAAGTCCTTGAGCTTTAAGGGATTACAGCCCAACTGAGGAGGTGTTTGTTCAGCCTCTTCTTAAAGGCATGAATACTGCTTGATGTAATGTCTCCAACAACCACAGGGGGGAAGGCCGTTTCATATTGTAATAGCAGAGTGGAGAAAGCTTCTGTCGAGGCGTTTGGTGTTTGACTTTGGGATTTCCAGGGCATGGTCTGTCTATCTGTGTTGGCCCTGCGATGAGGTGGCGACTTGTCCAGGGTGTACACCACCTTCCGCCCGAATGCAGCTGAGATAGGCTACAGCTCTGCTGTAGGGCAAAGTCCTCATCCATGCCAATGACTTTTAGAGCCTATTTTTGGATGATGTCGAGCTGCCCGTACTCCATAATGCTCTTGACCTGGATCTTGTATATGTTGGCTCTGCCTTTAGCATCAAATTTATTGGCCAGTTTACGTAGTACGCAGAGACGTTGACCAGCACGTTTGCAGATGTTGGACACGTGGCTGGTCCACGTTAGTTTGAAATCAATACAAAGACCCAGAACCTCTATATGCTCACAGAGCCCGATTTTAGTGGCCCTGAGGAAGAGATCTGGGTGTATCCTCTCTCTGGACAGGATTATAGCTTGCACTTGTTGGGCTCAAAAGTGACCTTCCATGTTCTGCAGGTCTTTGTTTAGCGATGCAGCTACCTCCAGTCCATTTAATGTTGTTGTAGGTGCGAAGATAGTGGAGTCGTCCGCGTACAGGAATATGGTGTTCTCACACTGTTCCACATTATCATCTATGAAGATGGAGAACAGTAATGGGCCCAGAATTGATCCCTGAGGTACAGATGCATTGATGGGAAGTGGAAATGAAGATTACCCAGAAAGCACAACCTTGATGGTTCGTCCTTGACGGTAGTCCTGTAGCCAGACATGCAGTCTTCCAGTTACGCCCTTTGAGGTGAGCTAAGCACAAAGACCATTGTGCCAAACCTGGTCGAATGCACCCTTAAGGTCCAGTGCAACAGCGTACACTTTGCCACCTTTGTCGAGGATGTTGTTCCATGTCTGTGACAAAACTGTAAGGAGGTCTGCTGTGTTGTGGTTTGGTCAGAAACCATATTGTTTATTGGAGATAAGGTCATAGTGGAGAAGATGTATCAGTAGCTGTTTGTAGACAGAGGTTTCCATCACTTTACTGATAACCCTAAGCAAGGATATTGTACGGTACTTGGATGGGTCTGCTTAAGAGTCCCTTTTGTGAACTGGGATCACTCTTGCAGTTTTCCATTGGTCAGGAAACAAGCCACGAGAGAAGAGGAGTTGAAAGAGATGGCTGGGGGGACTGGCCAGTGGCAAGTTCTGCGGCGCACTCTGTGAGGACACTACCTGGGTCTAGGTTGCGTAGGATGTTCCTCACCTCTTTGGGTTTGAAGTGGACATCTCCAAAGTGAGAGGATGGTGGTGGGCTGTGGAGCTGAGGTTGTGCTGATGCCCCAGGCAATGTGCACTTGTCTGCAAAGGTTTGGCAGGAGATGTTGGCCTTTTCATCTGCTGTGATATAGGGGATACCCTGATGTTCGATGACAGGTATAGAGCCACTTCTCCCGGAGAGTGAATTTACAATGCCCCACCTTTTCTTCGAGCTGAGTGCTTTGTCCGATAGATCATTTCTCAGTTTGTTGTTGTATTGTCTTTGATTGAACACTGCTCTTGCTTCCAGAAACTTTTGCTTTGAAGCAAGATCGTCGGATGTCCGCATTTTGTGGTAGAGCCGTTGACACATAATGACATATTTTAGTAAATAAAGGTTTATTTTTTCAGGAGTTTTTGAACCTCCATTGATGTTATCTTGGCACACCACACATAAAACGACCAAAACTGTTTAAGGCCTGACAATAACCATTTTCATCCATCCATCCATTTTCTACCATATATTTACCCTTTCAGAGTCGCGGAGGTTGCCGGAGCCTATCCCAGCTGTACTCGGGCAGAAGGCGAGGTACACCCTGGACAAGCCGCCACCTCATCGCAGGGCCAACACAGATAGACAACATTCACACTCACACACTAGGGCCAATTTAGTGTTGTCAATCAACCTATCCCCATGTGCATGTCTTTGGAGGCGGGAGGAAGCCGGAGTACCCGGAGGGAACCCACGCAGTCATGGGGAGAACATGCAAACTCCACACAGAAAGACCCTGAGCCCGGGGATCGAACCCATTTTCAGATATAGAATTTTTTTTTTAATTTACCCCACTTTTAATATCAAAAGATCATTACCTATTGACAGAGCCGGCCCAAGGCATAAGCGTACTAAGCGCTTGCTTAGGGCCCCGCGGCCACCAGGGGGCCCCCAAAAGCAATTAACAAAAAATTCTTATTTTTTATTTTTTGCATGTACGTGTCTGAGTCAGACTCGTACATGGCAGTGATTAGTATTAATAATAAAGTCGGCCATCAGATTTCTTACAGTGATGTCATAAATGACTTTGCCTCCAGAAAAGCCAGGAAGCACAGGTTTTAAGGAGTGGGTGGAGTGGTGTGGGTGGTGAAGAACAGAGGAACACAACTGTGATGTGATGGTCAAATGTGTGAATTAAGGACCTTAATTTAAGGTAGTTTATTTTGATTTTTCCCCCCAAATTTTTTTTCACATCGTTATGTACATTTACATAGTTTTAATATGTAGTAACTTTATATTTGTTTATAAACCGTTATGTTACCTTGTTTCTGGTAACTCTGTTCATTAATATTATTTAAGTATTTGCTTGATATTTAATTTAATTATGTTGTTTTTTGTACAATTGAATTTGTTCCTTTTTATATATATTTAAGTGATTTTATTGTTGCACTTTATTGTTTTTCTTGCACTACGAATTATTTTTGCACATTGCTGTTTCAGGTTTTTGTTACCAAAAATAAAAAAGTGAATCAGAATCAGCTTTATTGTCCAGTTATGTTTAACACACATGGAATTTAACTTCAGTAGACTGCGCTATCTTTGTACAAAGTAAACATTAAATATGAACAATTAACTAAAAATATAAACTAGTAATTAAAGACTAATATGTACAAGACTGATGAGACAAGATGACACTTTTACTGTAAATACAAAGCTTTATCACTTGGACTGTTCAACCCCAGGCCACTCTTGTAGCTGAATGTTTTCTACATTTTAAGATTAGGAACCATATGTGGCACTCTGGACATCATTTGTTCATTCATTGGTATTATTTATGTTCTTAACTGGGCCACCCCCATATCTTTATAAATGACAAGTCATTTGTAAAGACATGCCAGGCTGACAATAGGATAATGTAAACAACACTGCCAGAGCCGCAATGAGTTTCTAGAGGTGTGTGAATGATCAACAATCAATGTTATTGGCAGAAATAGAGGGCCCCAAAATCAAATTTTGCTTAGGGCCCCATGGAGGCTTGGGCCGGCACTGCCTATTGAGCTATTCAACCTCTCATTATGTATTTCCTCCTTTAATAAGCAGTTTTCAGTTTGATGTTTAGTGGTAGTGTATCTAATCATGCTTGAACGATACATACGTCTCCTGCTATTTGGCAGCAGTGCTCAAAGTAATCAACCTAGTAGCAGTAGTTTAACAGGAGAGGATGTAGAAGTTTCTGATTGGACTGAGGAGGGTGCCGAGGCAAGGAAAACAAGTGAAAATAACGAATAAAAAATATCATAAAGTACAATGAAGCATTTTGGGTTTACAGGGACTATGGTAGGAAATGAGGGAAGACTGGTTGTGTCTTTTGCATAAAAACTCATGAAAACAAATACATTTAAACGTTTTGAATGCTTATGTATGGTATGCATGTAAATGCACGTAAGTGAATTATTTTCACTTTTTTGAGAACGTGTTCTTGATTATCAGGTGATTCTATGCGGAATGCTGGTATTATGGGGATAGGATCCAGCTCACCTGAAACCCTATGGACACACAGTCTAGAAAACGGCAATTATGACACCATTATTGCAAATCTTGGTAACATTCTCCAATAATTATCTGGCTTTTGAAAAGATTTAAAGTGCCCAACAAAGCAGCCTTTATTTATTCAAAATAGTTGATCACATTCTTTATTGTAAATTCATTTATAATGGTACCTTACCTTTTTTCCCAATAAAATATCATTTTAATGCCACCGTGAAATCTTCCACAGCGGCACAGTCACAGTTAATGTCGCACTCCATTTTCTTCAAAGGGTCCATCAGTCAACTCTGCACACACACCAACGTACACAGGCGTATGTTTACTCTAACACCATTTCTCTCATTAACTGCTTGGTCCACAGTCACTTAACAGTATAACGGTCTACGCACATCACATTCTGGAAATCACAGCCTGCTGAATGCACCTGGAGCCCTGATAAAACAATAAAAACACAAGTCAACAACAAATCAACATCTGCTGGTAATGTTGCTCAGGCACACTGTCACTGAGCTGAAGAAACAAAGAAAAAAAAAAAGCAAATGTGGTAAATTGTGCAAGAGAGGGTTCCCATATCTGCTCATCTTTTTGGGAGAACACTTTTGGAGCCAGCATAGTCAACATTTTGGCCCACAAATAAAAGCTGCATGCATGAAAAAAACTGAAATAATACAGAGACAATTTAAAGACAAACAACACTAGTGGATTGAATATTGTCTGGGATTCTGCAGTGACTGGACTTTAAAGGATTCTGATGCAAACACAACAATTACAGTAGTTATCAAGGGCCTCGCGCAAGCACGCCATACACACGCACGCAGACACGCACACACACACGCAGGTCTTGGTGGTCTACATGAGAAAATGGCATTTATATAAAGAATACAGCCAAAACGAAGATGATCCCTCAAGCACTGACGTCCGTACACTGCAGTAAGTAAAGTAAGTGTTGCATATTTCCTATTATGCAGAGTAGGCCTCCGCTTTAACAACGTGATGCTCGTTAAGTGTCTTCAAAACACAATAAATAGGCATCCAGGAGTGTCATTGGCTGGCTGAAAGAAAATAAAAAACCCAAGTCCTTAGCGCCATTAAAGGGATCGCCATGTTTGTCCGTAGAGTAGGAAGTGTGGCGGCATGTACTTTTGCTTCCGACATGATTGTTTAACGAGACCCTCGGTCAAACAGGGATGCCCATGCGCAGCTTCTTTTTCTTGACCGTCTTTAGACCTGCCAGGCGGCGAACATCCTCTTCGTCGGACTCGTCCATTTCATCATCTGCTGAGAAAAGGATCTAATAACAAAGAAAGAACAGGAGAAAATACAAGTTCAGGTCAATTGTTCACTGGTCTACACTGCAGGGGTGTCACACTCGATCCATACATACATACATATATATATATTTATATACATAGATACATATTCCTTAGGTCAGGAAAAAAACACACGCAGGCTATTTCATCCTTACAGTTCTGTTTCACAGGTTTACCTGCTCTTCAGGGGAGTTTATGAGAGCAGGGAAACCTGTGAAACAGACCTGTAAGGATGAAATAGCCTCTGTGTGTTTTTTCCTGACCTAAGGAATATTCCGCTCTACTCCGGTATTGAGCACTGTTTTAACGGATAAACCACAGCAACCTCGGCTATACATACATACATACTGCATATAAAAAGGAACTTATTGACTACAACTGAATAAAAATGGCGTACTTGCGCAAAACTCTTTGGGTAAACCTCTACCATATATGGAGATATCCACTGCCGTAACTAAGACAAAATACGTTTCTAAAATCTCCAATTCCAAACGGCTCATTTGGCACGTGTTTGGAAAAAGGCAAGATTGTTTTATAAATATCTCCACCATGCCTCCATGGTTTGATTTCATATTTTCAGTACTTATGGGGATCCCAAATACATAAAAACAGATACCAACAAGTAAGAAAAATTGGTTTTGCATATAAGGACACCATAGCGTTTAACTCCCTAGCTGCTTCTCCAGGAAATGAGCAATATCATGGTGAGTTTTTCAAAGTATGGTAATCAATCACAGTTTTAAATTAATAAAAATTTGAAAAGGTAATACAAACCGTCGGGAATCTTACCACATTTTATCATTATATATTTGCTTCTTCCCTATTCCTGGTGTGCTAGATCTGGGAGAGCTACAAACGGAAAAATGTACTTTGATATGTTTTGCCATTTAAGATATAAAAACAACACAATGTAGGTCAATTAATATATGCTAAACTATCTCAAAAACATTTACATCTTAGCTTTATGTTATAATGTTGGTAACAAAACAACTCCTTGACATATTTAAATGTTTCTTTTTTTATTTCATATTGATATCATTATAATTCTGCCAGCTAAAACCTTGTTTTTGTTTTTTTTTTCCATAAAAAAATACAATCATGTGTGCTTACAAACTGTATCCCTGCAGGCTGTATTGATCTATATTGATATATAATGTAGGAACCAGAAATATTAATAACAGACAGAAACAACCCTTTTGTGCGAATGAGTGTGAATGAGTGTAAATGGGGGAGGGAGGTTTTTTGGGTTGGTGCACTAATTGTAAGTGTATATTTTGTTTTTTATGTTGATTTAGTTAAAAAAAAAAAAAAAGGTTGGTGGTTGGGGACCACTGCTTTAGCACACTCGAAAATGTACTATATAGCAAGAAAGACATGCTCATTCATTGTGACATGACACAGGAAAATCACTGACCACATTCAAGTAAGATGCACAGGTTGTCAGCCATTTTGGTTGTCAGGTTTCATTTTGGGGGGGACTTGGGCCAGTTCCTTTTAGTTCTTTGTGTAACATTCAAATCCAGGACGTGTTTATTTTGTCTGTGGAATGTGTCCATGGTCAATAAGAAACAAGCCAAGAGCTAAACAATAGTAAATAGTGATATTAAAACAACTACATCTTATGAATCACATTAAGGAAAATATCAAGCAAGCCGAGGGTTGAAACTAGAACATTGTGTTCCGTAGTCAGACACATTATCCATTGTGCCACTGGCCCAGCGTCGCACCTGCAGAACAGATAATTTCTGTTATCGTTATATCCTATCTGAATCTTTTTTTTTTTTTCACAAATTGTATTTGTGGTCACAACAAACTGAGTTTTAAGGCATCGAATCGATAGTAATTGGACAGTTCAAATTGTGTAAGAAAACGTTTCGCCTCTCAGAGAGCAGTCTTCATCAGTTTGTGCTCACATACTTACATATAGGACAGATCCAGTCATAAGGTCTGGTTCAAAGTATTAATCCCTTAAACGGTGGAGCCTATTCAAAGGATGTTTTTTCTCTTTTGCGGTGAAAAACAAACCGAAAAGTTAAAAGTGACTGTAAGAAATTTCTTTAAGCTAAAGCATTTACTTATTGTTGTAGATCCATTCATCCACCCTCTAAACTGCTCGTCCTCATTAAGGTCATGGGTGAGCTGGAGCCTATTCAAGCTGACTTCGGATGAAAGGAGGGACACATCCTAGACTGGTCTGCAGGCAATTACAGGGCACATATATAGACAAAGAAGCATTCACACTCACATCTAAAGAGAATTTACGTATATCCCACCCTCCAAAAACACCGAGCCAGCCAGGAGTCGAACCTAGAATCTTCTGATCCGTAGTCAGACGCGTTATCCATTGCGCCACTGGCCCTGTGCTGCAGTATGAAGTGGTGTAGGGACACCCCCCTCCCCCAAAGCCGCAGCTCTGCTGCATTTTTCAGCCAAAAGAAACCATGTGCTTTGCTATTGTGAGCAGAAGACCTAACAAAAAAGCAGTTTGTGTTTTAGCGAATTGTTATTAAAAGTTTTCAAATTGGTGACAGATTATTTGTTTTTCCATTTATTCCTATGGGGGGAAAAAGTTAAAAAATCCCCACAAACCAAACCGGACTATAAGAATACTAGAAGGAATACAAAACTATTTTTGTAGGACAGTGGTGATTTGTATAATGGTAAAGTCCAGTCAAAAAGCATTACTGCAAAAATAAAAATTCGAGCCAGCCAGGAGTCGAACCTAGAATCTTCTGATCCGTAGTCAGACGCGTTATCCATTGCGCCACTGGCCCTACATCACACAATCACCCCAGAGCACAAGTTGAAGCACCTCCCCCCACGCTTGGACACACTGCAGACTTTTTCAGCCAAGCACACCAACAGCAAGTGTATGCAGCATTGCTGATAAACTAACATACACATAGTGACCACAACAATCTGTTCTTCTAAAAATGTTATAGCTTTACCCGTGTTGCACTTAAAAAGATTGCCTGAAAACTGGCAGAGTGGTTGCATAACCCTGCCAAAAATTCTCACATACTGTCAACAAACCAGAGTGTAGTGAGTAAAAAAAGCTCTGGTGTGGAGCTAGTATAATTTGATGATGTAAGTTATATGTAAACTTCCATCCATCCATCCATTTTCTTCCGCTTATCCGAGGTCGGGTCGCGGGGGCAGCAGCCTAAGCAGAGAAGCCCAGACTTCCCTCTCCCCAGCAACTTCGTCCGGCTCCTCCCGGGGGATTCCGAGGCGTTCCCAGGCCAGCCGGGAGACATAGTCTTCCCAACGTGTCCTGGGTCTTCCCCGTGGCCTTCTGCCGGTCGGACGTGCCCTAAACACCTCCCTAGGGAGGCGTTCGGGTGGCATCCTGAGCAGATGCCCGAACCACCTCAACTGGCTCCTCTCAATGTGGAGGAGCAGCGGCTTTACTCTGAGTTCCTCCCGGATGACAGAGCCTCTCACCCTATCTCTAAACTTGAATATGCAATTTCAATAGAAATTGTGTGTGAATGCTGTATGCCGCAGAAACATGCACGTCGGACTGAAATGCTAACATTAAGGCCGAAAGTTGTAATGCGAGTAAGTAACAAGTTATATGAGTTTGAGGCGTACGCATGCAGAAATAGCTGTAAAAGCTAGCATGCTAATTTTAGAATGCTAACAATTAACATGTGTCAAGTACCAAGTTAAATGAATGAGGCGCACGTATGCAAAAAATAGCTAGAAAAGCTAGCATGGTAATGTTAGCATGCTAGCATGATAGCTTGTGTTAAGTACCAAATTATATGACTTACCGGTAGGTGTACGCCAGCAAAATAGGCAAAACAAATTAGCATGCTAAGATGCTATCAGTTAGCATGTGTCATGTACCAAGTTTAATTACTTTAATGTTTACGCCTGCGAAAATGGATAAAAAAGTTAGCATCCAATAGTTAGCATATATCAAGTACCGAGTTATGACTCTGGGATAAATGGTTGCAAAAATAGCCAAAACAGTTAGCATGTGTCAAATATCTAGTTTTATGGATGAGAAATTACCAAAAAGGGGTAAAATGCTAACAATAGCATTCTAGCACTTGACTTACAAGAGTAAGAAGTATTTTGACTTTGCAACCGATAAAATCTGTTGAGAAATGTGGGATATGTAAGGTTTGTATATTGTCTATTTGTTTTAAATTTAGAAAAATTCCTGGTGAATCCGAATAATCCGGGAATTTTAGGAACCGAGATGCTAGTTTGAATGTCCGGGATTAGTGGAGTGTGTGGATGGTGGAACGGCTAAAATTGGGTTAGAAATGTGGGAGGTGTTGAACAAAGAAAATCCCCAATCGTTTCAATGGGAATTTTTCTGCAAATATTTGTGGAATATGGCACATAGCACAATTGCCTTAAATAAACTGAATGCGTTGGTTTTGGAATTGTTTTAAGTCGGTCGAGAAATGTGAAAGAAGTAACTTTTGAAATTAGATGAAATGTGGGAGAAGTAGTCGAAAGAGGAAAAAAAAAAAAAAAAAAAAAAGAGTATACAATGCAATGGAAAAGTTGGAATTCCTGGTAATCAGAAAATGTACAGAAAATGGTGTTAGTTTGAATGTCCAGGGTGAGGGGAGTGTGTGGATGTTGGAGCAGTTCAAATCTGGTGAGAAATGTGGAATAAGAAGAGGTTTGTATATTACCCATTCATTTTCAATGGAAACAACTTCCTGGTAATTTCTGTAAAACTAGGTATTTTCGGAACCAAGAAACATGTTGGCTTCAGTGTCAAAGGTAAGTGGAGTGTGTGGATGTTGGAAGGGTTTGAATTGGTAAGAAATGGGGGAATTGGGCAAGATTAAAAAGTGGCCCATTCATTTTCAATGGGAAAAAGATCTTTTGAAAACCTGGAATTACAGGTAATTAGAAAATGTACAGAAAATGGTGTTAGTTTGAATGTCCAGGGTGAGGGGAGTGTGTGGATGTTGGAGCAGTTTAAATCGGGTGAGAAATGTGGGATAAGAAGAGGTTTGTATATTACCCATTCATTTTCAATGGAAACAACTTCCTGGTAATTTCTGGAAAACTAGTAATTTTCAGAACCGGGAAACACGTTGGCTTCAATGTCAAAGGTGAGTGGAGTGTGTGGATGTTGGAACGGTTTGAATTGGTAGGAATTGTGCAAATTTAAAAAGTGGCCCATTCATTTTCAATGGGAAAAAGATAACCTGGAATTATAGGTAATCTGGGAGTTAACAAGTTAATAAAATGGTAGCCAATGTGTCCTGACAAATCCGGGCAGTTTGATATTCAACTGGTTTTGATTGGTTTAAAACCGGGGTAGAAGAAGGCAAACAATGTTTGACAGAAGAGAATAATCAAAATAACACAGTATGTGTGGCATTCACACAATAAACAGAAAATACCCACAAATACTTAAGATGACGGACGCTGTAGTTTAAAACATCTGGTTTCTACAAACAAGATTTGTAAACAGGTGTTTAGCTGGGAGCAATCAACATGCTCATCAGGAGATGCCTTATTTGTGTCAAATCTTAACAACGTAAAATAAACATTGACTTTGTAAACCATTAAGACCATTGGTTTCCTTAGTCAGACCTGGGGAGCCATTTGCAAACTGCAGTTTGTTTATCATTGGGCTTTGACACATTCTGAAACTAATAGCAAAAATGTATTGTACCTAAAAGAAGTTTCCAGAAACTGACTACCCACACATAGGAGATACCAACCTCTGACTCTGAGTCATCGTGAGACAACGCTCGTCTGTAGCGCACCTTGCTGTTCCCCCGAGAATCCTCTTCCCTCTCCTCCACCTTTGCTTTGGTCCTGTGCTTCTTCATTAGGAAATTGTCTACTACCCAAAACATGAGGGCCTTAAGGACAACACAGGGGATTCTGCAGTGAATGATACGCTCCCTGATAGATAATAACGCACTATTGCGTGTGAGGAGGTAAGACTTACGTTGACAAAGAAAGGAACGATGAGCATGACGATGGCCAGTTCCAGGTCAGGATTCTCTATGGGGTTGAGAAGAGCGAGCTGCAACACATTTTTCACACGTGTCACAAACATACACACTCTTAGATAATAAATGATAAAACTTTATTGACATGTACTTGTGGACATAACAGAGAAACCTTCTAAGTTGTTCTAATTTCACAATATTTGTTTCCATAACTTATCATTTAATGTTAGTTTATTGGTTCTTGGCTAAAACTGCCACCATCAAAAAAGCTTTATCTACTGTGCAGGCGTTTTAATAAAAAAAAGCATTTGCAAATGTCATAAAAGTGTGAAGAAAAATGAACAACTGTTTTATAAAAGAAAGAAAAAAAGGACTTGCCCTGACATATACATGCTGGAGAGCTACACTGTAACCAAGTAGCGTTTTATAAGTACTGCTAAATGTACTCTGGCATGAAAACACACATTGTAACTGTTTTGTTTAACTTGTGACATTATTTCCCCCAGAAGTTTTGGTAAAATTACAAAATCTGCAACTACTGTAGCGTTTAACTTTCAAGGTGCTGTCCTTTATGATTATTTACGCATTAAATTGTTGTTTTTTTAACAATATACCTGGAAAAAACTTCATTTATTACCAACCAGGTTCAGAATGTTACAGTTATAGTGTTGTCAGTAGTCGATAAAGTTGAGTATGCATTATTTTTCCATTAATATATTTTTAAGATAATGTTTTAGTTAGCAAATAAATAGTATAAGAGCAAAAGAATAAAGTGTCTCGTCCGACTGAGGTAGTTTGTTGGAAGACGTTAACTGAGCTCTAATCTGTGGAAAAGTCAAGTCTTTATACCTGCAGTTATAAGTCACACCCTCACCAAGTAATATTTCCCTTACCATGAATTGATTAACGTGGACCCCGACTTAAACGAGTTGAAAAACTTATTTGGGTGTTACCATTTAGTGGTCAATTGTACGGAATATGTACTGTACTGTGCAATCTACTAATAAAAGTTTCAATCAATCAATCAATTCCTGAGAAATAAATGATATTTCTGGGAGGTCCTCTACTACGCCCAAAAAGAACAATAAATAACCATACAAAATGCGCCAACAATACTCCATTTACATTTTGTGAATGGAATATTAACCAAGTGTTACTGATATTGTTATTATAAGCGCTAACACAGACAAACTATTTATAGTGGAGCCTTGATCACGAGCTTGTATGCCTATGTTGTTGACATGATCGACTGATGGGCTGCTTCCTCATTTCCTTGCTCGTGAAACTTTATTCTAGATCATAAATCATGCCTCTCACCTAGATAGTAGAAGGACGAGGGCGTATTCTGACAAGTTGGTACACTTTGACAGTCAATTTAGACCCAGAAATGGCGAGAACGATTTGGTTTCACCTCCTTTACTTTGTGAGAATTATCAGTCATTCCTCATTTAAATGGGACTATATGAACATCCTAGCAGTTGGCATCCTACTGACAGCGGATATTGAACAGTAAGTGATGGTTTATTATGTTGGTTGGCTCTCATGAAGTCTGCAGTGAGCAATAGTCAGTGATGTTGGTGGAAAAAAAAGCGAACGTCTTTTTGTGTAGATCCCGCACTTTCCGTGTCCTAATTGACTGTCAAAGGGTACCAACTTGAGGGAATACGTCCTCAGACTTCTTCTGTCCAGGTGGAAGGCATGATTTATGATCTACAATAAACTTCCAGTGGTAGTTCGTCTGCGTTAGGGCTTATAATAACAATATAACTAATACTTGTTTAATATTCAAATCATGAAATGTAAATGAATATTGAATGGTTATTTATTGGATTTTATGGGCGAAATAAAGGACTTGCCATTGGCTCTGCTTTAAGCGGACTTTTATTTACAAGTTAGAATGCATTAAAAAAAATACATCCGTCATGTCTTTCATAATAATTGTGTACGATAGGCCAAATTCCACAAAAAGTACAGTTCCCCTTTAACACTAATGCACTTAAAGGGCTGTTTGCAACAATTACACAGATGTCTAAAGAGAGCTAACTTTCTAATGTTATATCCCACCCTCTTATGGCTTCTAGGACACAATGACGTAACTACGTACGTATGTAACACATGCATGCGCATTAGCTCTAGGTGTTGTTAGCTAATGATACTGATTTGGATAGTTAGCATTAGCATCACTAAATGTATATTCTATCATAACAACGACTGCAAATTGTCTGTTGCTTCTTTTAGACTGATTTTGTATGTGTGCACACGCTCCTGCGCTTACGTGTTGACGAGACCAGGTAAGTGACCGCCGTTAAGACTAATCATTTTATTGGGGCTGGTCAATTCATCCATTTTCTACTGCTTGTCCCGTTCTGGAGCCTATCTCAGATGCATTCGGGCGGAAGGCGGGGTACACTCTGGACAAGCCGCCAGCTCAATCGGGCTGGTAAACATTTTTATTACACAAACTGAATAATTGTGGAAAATATAGACAGTTTTAAAATCTGGATGTTCTGTCAAATCACTAACGGTACCATAAGCTAGCCAATGTTGTTGTTCTTATATTTTTTGCTTTGAAAATGTAACTGTGAGCAAGTTGCAAACAACCCCTTTAAGTTTGTTCTTTGTTAAAGGGGAACTGCACTTTTTTTTGGAATTTTGCCTATCGCTCACAATCATCATGAAAGACATGAAGACTAATAGATTTTTTTAATGCATTCTAAATATTAAATAAAAGTAAATAAAAGTCCCCTCACAGCACAGCCAATGGGAGTTAACGTAATCACTTCCGTGTGTCCCTATGTTTACACCAGCCAGTGGTCTGCTGTTTCCTCGCTTCCCTGCTGGAAAGTAGATGGCTGAGAATATAATCCGACAAGTTGGGACACTTTGACCGCCATTTCAGACCTGAAACTGGCCAGAACGACACGAAAAGCGCTTGTTTTCCCCCGCACTGTTTCTTCGCGAGGATTATGAGACATTGAAGGAATCAATAAAGTACTATCTATTCTTCACCTAAATGAGAAAATATAAACATCCTAGGAGTCGGCATCCTAATGACAGCAGACGATGCAAAGTAAGTGGTGTTTAATTATGTTTGTTGGCTCTTATAAAGTCTGCAGTAAGGCTGCAGCTAACGATTATTTTTCTATCGATTAATCTATAGATAATTTTTTTCGATTAATCTGTTAATCTATAGATTTTTTCGATTAATCTATAGATTATTTTTCCTTTTACCGATTTTTTTTTTATTCAAAATGAAGATGAAAAAATAAATGTAGGCCCGTTTTTTCAAAAGGCATGGCTTTTATATACAAAAAAAAAGAAGTATGGCCACTCAGTCAACATTGACAACAACATGACTAAATATTCTGTAACAATGTAAACATTTAAAACTTTTAACATTTAACAAAATTAAAAGTAGCTTATTTGCTTTTTAATGTGCAAATATAAAAGTCAACATCCAGTGCAAATCTTAATATTCTGCAATAGTATAAGCATTTCAAAAGTAAAAGTATTGCTTATTTTGCTTTAAAATGTGCAAAAATAAAGATAAACATCCAATACAAAAAAGTGCAAAACGAAATATTCTGTAACAACAGTGTAAACATTTCAACAAAAGTGAAAGTATTGCTTGTTTGCTAAAATGTGCAAAAATAAAGATAAACATCCAATACAAAAAAGTGCCAATCTAAATATTCTGGAGCACTGTAAACATTAAGTATTGCTTTTAAAATGTGCAAAATAAACATCCAGTCCAACACAGTACACAATAACCAATTCTACTCATTCCAGTGAGTGACTAACAGTTGTAATGAAGAAAGGTTAGCATGTGTACATGTTTGGTTCTTTTCTTGTTTACAATATTCCCAGCAGCTGAAAATAGGCACTCAGAAGGGGTCGATGTGGCTGGAACTGAGAGGTAATTAGCCTTCACCTCAAGCCAGGACTGCGAGTGAGCTGAGCTGCAGTTTATATTTCTAGAAGGTCAACGGGCTCATAGTGATGTTACTAGTAGTTGACTGGGAGGTGTTTATTATCATTTGGGGAGAGTCCGCTGCCTGATGCTCACCTGCTAAACACCTATCTGCTCCACGCTGAAGCGCTGACTACATGCGCTCTGAATACACACTGCTGATTGGCTGATAATGCTTCGTGTGTACCAATCAGATGGTTGTGTGGGTGGGACAATGCTGCGTGTGTACCAATCAGATGGTTGTGTGGGTGGGACAATGCTGCCGGCTGAGACAGAGGCAGAGGAGCGAAGCAGCTTGGTAAGACTTTAGCAGCTAAAGTTAGCTTAAGCTTAGAAACTCGTTCGGTACACCCCCGTGCCGAACCGAAAGCCCCGTACGGAAACGGTTCAATACAAAACACGTACCGTTACACCCCTAGCAGATACAAATGACACATTCATGTTTTTGTGTAATGATGACAACGTATGCTCGTGCGGACGATTGACTAGTTGATGGTTTTCTTTTCAAATGTTCGTTCATAGCCGTTGTGCTGCTATGATAGGCCATTTCCGCTCGACACAGTGTGCATACAACAACATTATTAGGCCGTTTATTGAAATACTCCCACACTTTTGACCACTTTTGGCATGCTTTTCCCCCCTCGCTCGCACCGCTCGCATCGTCTGCTTTGATCGTCTGCTTTGCGGTCCGCCATGACGGTAGTGTGACGTAAATATGCGACGCGTCGATGCACAAAAACGGCGTCGACGTATTTACGTAACCGATGACGTCGACTACGTCGACGCGTCGTTTCAGCCTTAGTCTGCAGTGATTAGTAATCAGTGACAAAGTAAAAAAAAAGCAAACGTTGTGATGCGTTTTTTAAATCAATGTTCCGCGTATGCTTAAAATGATCAAAATACGTAAATATTAAACGTTATTATAAATGTGCCTGTTACTTCATTACATACATACTTGCATCATATAAAACCCAAATGGTGGTGTTTAGATGTTTTTTAGGGGCTCCATAGGCAGAACTGAACGGCTTCCCTAGCGGACTTTTGATCGCATTTATTTAATATTTAGAATACATTAAACAAAAAAACAATCCATTCGCCGTCATGTATTTTATAATGATTTTGAACGATAGACAAAATTCCAAAAAAAAGTGCAGCTTCCCTTCACGTGGTGAAAAACTGAATAAATATAGTGTAGCAATGTGTGAATAGTTACATTACGTTAGCACAGATGCTAATACTAACACAAAACAGGTGGGGCCACCAATATTTTAAATATATATTCATATATATTATAGAAGTTTTAAAGTTGTTAATTTTAAGGTGAGATGACTATGAATTGCATCATTTAACTGCCGACTTGCTATCAAAATCAGTACTGACCTTCTTCCACTGGGGGATGAGGAGCACCAGCATGATGAGGACTTTCTCAAACATCATGATAAGGATGTAGAGGATACACTGACCCAACCATGCTGTGCATTGTATGGGCTCTCCTAAACAAACACAAATAAGACATAATGAAAACACAGTGATTTTGGTCAAATGTCTTATACTGATTATAGTCCCAGTTGCGCAAGTAAGATCAGGGAAAGGGTGCCTCAAATGTGACTGTGACTGTGGTTTGAGGCCACGGTCAAAAGTGCCTCGGCAGTAGCCTGGAAGGATCTATTATCTATCTTTTCAATAACTAGTTGAAGTTTAAGTCCTTAGGGACAGACCTATTGCAGCAAATAAGAAATGAGATTAAATGTATACAGCAATGCCCTTTTTGATAATTTTATTTACACAATGATAACATGTAAAAATGTATGCTAAACATCAAAATATGTACATAAACACAGCACAGGAGCAACTGAGAGCTTGTGCAACTGTTTGTTTGTTTGTTCAAGAATACTGTTTCAAGGCTGCGGTTCAACTCTGGTATTGAGCTGTTACTGGATGATTCCCTCCAACAGTGAAATACATCACATAAACAAATAGAATTATCCAATATTGCTCATTCACTCCACAGGGAATGGAACCAGCCATTTTCTCATGTAGGCATACTTGCCAACCTTGAGACCTCCAATATCGGGAGGTGGGGGTGGGGGTGGGGGTGTGGGGGGTGGGGGTGGGGGTTTGGTCGGGGGGCGCGGTTGGGGGCGTGGTTATTTACAGCTAGAATTCACCAACTCGAGTATTTCATATACATTTCATATATATATATATATATATATATATATATATATATATATATATATATATATATATATATATATATATATATATATATATATATATATATATATATATATATATATATATGTATGAAATACTTGACTTTCAGTGAATTCTAGCTATATATATATATATATTTATTTTATTTACATATAAAAGAAATACTTGAATTTCAGTGTTCCAGTGGCTATCCATTAGATGGCAGTATTGTCCTGTTTAACTTCTCCGTTCAACTTGCAAGCGTATTTCTTAATTTTGCTCGTCGATGGCGTCGCCATGTCTGTAATTTCCTCGTTCTTCTGCTTCCTCTCCTTGTTGTGTGCACAGTTGTGCACTCCACTCTCTAAAAGCCCTAGATGTTATGACGTCATTGGGCAGGCAAGCTGTTTTATTGTGGGAAAGCGGACGTGAGAACAGACTGTCCCCACTCAGTCTCAGGTCCGCATTGAGCTGGAGGGGGCGTGGCCTCCAGCTCCGGCTGAATACCGGGAGTTTGTCGGGAGAAAATCTCTGACGGGAGGTTGTCGGGAGAGGCGCTGAATATCGGGATTCTCCAGCTAAAAACGGGAGGGTTGGCAAGTGTGCATGTAGGGGAACCGACGCAAACTTTGTAGAGCTGGGTGCTGCCCTCTTTTGGACGTTACTGGCATTAAATAAATATGCAAGATAGATAGAAAGCCAGCGAGAGAAAGAGACAAAAGAGAGATAGAGGTGAGGGATGGGGATATGGCCTAAAATCTATATCTGTAACCTCCTGCAGTAATGATATTTATAACAATATATTATTTGGTATGTAAATGATAATAGTTACAGGGGCAGTATTGGTCATACCGATGGTAATTAGACTTTAAATTTTACTGAATGATTACATTTTTGATCACAATTATAATCAGACAAAAACACATGATAACGGTGTAACAATATCAATTAAATATTCAAATTATTTCCAACTATTGGCTCTAATTTAAATAATTACTTTTTTCCTTTAAAGGGGAACTGTACTGTTTTTGGAATTTTGCCTATCATTCACAATCCTTATAGAAGACAAGAACACATATGTCTTTGTTTTTTATATGCATTCTAACTTGTAAATAAATGCGATTAAAAGTCCGCCTACAATGGAGCTTATGGTAGGCGTTTTATTGCGGCTTTAAAGTGCTTAAAATAATTACACGCCTCAACCAAGGTTTTATATACACTGTAAATATATACAGTATGTAATGTAGTAACAGATTCATAACATGTACCGTATTTTTCGGACTATAAGTCAACGTTTTTTTCATAGTTTGGCTGGGGGTGCGACTTATACTCAGGAGCGACTTATGTGTGAAATTATTAACACATTACCGTAAAATATCAAATAATATTATTTAGCTCATTCACGTAAGAGACTAGACATATAAGATTTAATCGGATTACTTGCGATTATGAGTGACAGATTGTTTGGTAAACGTATAGCATGTTCTATATGTTATAGTTATTTGAATGACTCTTACCATAATATGTTACGTTAACATACCAGGCACGTTCTCAGTTGGTTATTTATGCGTCATATAACGTACGCTTATTCAGCCTGTTGTTCACTATTCTTTATTTATTTTAAATTGCCTTTCAAATGTCTATTTTTGGTGTTAGGTTTTATCAAATAGATTTCCCCAAAAAATGCGACTTATACTCCAGTGCGACTTATATATGTTTATTTCCTTCTTTATTATGCATTTTCGGCCGATGCGACTTATATTCATTATATCATTTTGCTCATTTTAAGCACAAGGCAGCATATTAATTTCACAAACGTATCACTACGTTTGCTTTTTCCTTCAACATCATCACTGATTACTACTTACTGCAGAATTCATGAGAGCCAACAAATGTAATAAAACATCACTAACTCTACAATGTCTGCTCACATTGACCCAACTGTTACGATGTTCATATATTCCTGTTAAGACATACATACTACCGAGCCTCAAAGGTGTGAAACCAAACGTCTTTTCGTGTCTTTCTCAACATTTCCGTGTCTAAATTGGATTCCAAAGTTGACCAATTTGTTGAATTATATCCTCATCCTTCTACTATCAAGGTGAGAGGCATTTTTTATTAATCTAGATTACATTTTAATGAACTCCCGAGGCGAGAAAGCAGCTCCCCAACTCAATATAGCAGCAACAAGCTAGTTGGCTCTCTCTGACAATGCATCGCTAAAAATAGTTTGTCTGCGTTAACGCTTATAATAACAATATCATTATTACTTGATTAAAATTCAGGTCAGGAAATGTAAATGAGGTATTGGCGCTTTTTGGATGGTTATTTAGAGGGCTTTATGGGCTGAATAGACAACCTCCCATTGACTTGATTGTAATCAGACTTTTATTTACGAGTTAGAATGCATTAAAAAAAATACATCCGTCTTCTTGTCTCCCAGAAAGATTGTGAACTATAGGCGAAATTCCAAAAAAGTGCAGTTTCCCTTTGAAACCTTCCTGTGTTTAGGGACTTATTTCCTGAGTTTAACAAAAACGACAAAATATTTTTTGATAATAAAAAATATCGATCTAACCACTGTAGTATCAACATGTAATGATACTATACATGGTATCGTTACTAGTTTGCAGTTAGCATATTCTTCTACAGTGTGTTAAACTGTTACTCATCCTCCATGGATGATACTTGTCAGAAAACCGTAATTTACCTTTACTTTTTGGCACCATTGAATTGAGGGATTGCTGACGTGGCTTTGCACTGCGGAGGGACATTAGCCGCTAGTGAGAATGCTACATTGCGCTGAGGACGCGTTTGTTCGCTTGTCACTGTCAAATTTGCGGCACACAGCTAGAATGTGTCATCAACTTGCATTATCATGATGTAACAATAGTATTAAAAGTTCTATCGTCGGCCACATATAATTTCTGTCGTATATCATCTACAGTGCGCAGTGAGAGTAGGACAAACAAACCTCTTCAATCCTCACCATATTCTCCAAAGCGGAGAGACTCCCATTGCCTCCACTCGACAACCGCACTGACAGCTCGTACGCCAGAGTAGATCAACAACATTCCCAATGAGGCATCTAATAGGAAGTTAATGAGGTATCTAGAAAAACAGGGAAAATATTATATAGAGATATTAAAAAGTGATGAGAAAAAACACAAAAATATAGGATGATGGACAAACAGGAAAGAGTGACTCACAGCGAGCAGGGATCCTCCTCTGTAAGGTCTGAAAGGTAAACATTAGCAAAGTGGATGAAGAGCATCCCAATAGCCTGCTTGGAAGTATCCAAGAACCTGCACGGTGATACAAGACATATGATAAACAGTACTTATTAAGCATGGCAATGTTGTGGGACTCATTTGAAGACTGACCAGATTTTCCAGGGTCTCCGCTCATGTTTGGGCTCCCTGAGGCGTTTTACTGTGGAAAAAAAAAGACCGGATGCTGTAAGTGAGATGTTGCAACCGATCATGCAACATTAATGAAATCAATTCAGCTGAATTTCCTGTCCAAACTCTTGTTTTCTATTCAATCAGGAAACAACCCTGTATTCAACACAAATATAGCGGACTTTTAGCCACCCAAAATGTTGTTTTGTTAGGAATTTGAGCAAAATATATGCCACTGTGTAAAAGAACTCAGCCTAACTCAAATCATTGAGCTTTTTTCCCTTTTCTTTTTACAGATGTTTTTCAATTCTTATTAAAACAATAAGATTAAGTTATTATAAATGTTGTTGTTTTTTCAATAATAAGACAATAATTATAATGTAACATGACTGGCACATCAACCTGTCCAATTAGGGAGCAATGCTGCTTGTGAGTCAGTAGGGTGGTAGTATGACGCTGGGTTGCAGTTTAGCCAGAATGGCACATCAATGCGAGCAGTGTCAAGGTTTGCTATGTCTACCAGTACAGTGTCAAGGGCATGTAAGAGATACCATGAGACATGTCCCTACACCAGCAGACGTGAAGGGCGTAAGAGGACAACAACAGTGCAGGATCACCATCTGCTCCTTTGTGCAAGGACAAACATGAGGTGCACTGCCAGAGCTTTACAAATCGACCTCCAGTAGGCCACTAATGTGCATGTTTCTGCTCACACGGTCAGAAACAGACTTAAGTGGGGCCAAGTCTAACAACCCAAGGCCAGATTTGAAATAATTTGCCAGACTACTAGGAATTTGTAGATCTGTGCTCTTAACTGTACAGCAAGGCCAGTATAGCAGTGGGTAAGTAATGGTGTGAGGAGGCATATCCTTACAGGGCAGCACAAACCACCATGTGCTAGCCAGAGATAACCTGACTGCCTTGAGTTAGGATAAGATCCTAAGACCTATTGTCAGAAAATATGCTGGCGCTGTGGGCCTGGGTTCCTTCTGATGCATGACAATGTGCTGCCTCATGCATTTTCTGCATGACGAAGGACTTGATGCTATGGACTGGTCTGTCCATTCCTCAAACCTGAATCAAATCAAGAAAGGTGCTTCCTTAGAATATCACTGACCCACCACTAAACAGGCCTTGTCACACCATAGACTGTCCAGGAGATGACTAATGCCCTGATTCAAGTCTGGGAGAAGATTCCTCAGGAGAATATTAGGAACATGCCCATAAAAGTGCATGGAGATCAAAGATACATGCTACTGAGCCTAATTTCGAATTCTCTGAGAAATTTCAACAAAGGGTACATCAACTGTAATCTGATTTTTACACTTAATCTAGATCTCTACTGGTTAATAATTTGGATATACCGTATTTTTCGGACTATAAATCGCTCCGGAGTATAAGTCGCACCGGCCGAAAATGCATAATAAAGAAGGAAAAAAACATATATATGTCGCACTGGAGTATAAGTCGCATTTTTTGGGGAAATTTATTTGATAAAACCCAACACCAAGAATAGACATTTGAAAGGCAATATAAAACAAATAAAGATTATTGTGAACTACAGGCTGAATAAGTGTACGTTATATGACGCATAAATAACCAACTGAGAACGTGCCTGGTATGTTAACGTAACATATTGTGGTAAGTCATTCAAATAACTATAACATATAGAACATGCTATACATTTACCAAACAATCTGTCACTCCTAATCGCTAAATCCCATGAAATCTTATACGTCTAGTCTCTTACGTGAATGAGCTAAATAATATTATTTTATATTTTACGTAATGTGTTAATAATGTCACACATAAGTCGCTCCTGAGTATGTCGCACCTCCAGCCAAACTATGAAAAAAACTGTGATTTATAGTCCGAAAAATACAGTACACTGATCATTCTTAAATTATTCGTTATTTCATTCATCCATATTAATTATTTTCATTTTTATCTCTGGTCTTTGTTTTGAACAAGGATCTAAAAAGTATTTAAAACATGCTTATATTTGTTTAACTAATCTCTCCTGTGTCTCATGTGATGTCATACACAAATTGTTTTCTGAAAGAGGTATTTTTAATGATCATTTTGGGCATGTGTGCAGCTTTTGGATGAGGAGCAAAGATCACAAAATGTCAATGGACTACCAAAATCAACTATTAATCTGATATCTTAAAAAGAACAATAGGCTGATTCATAGATAGATATCAAGACATGTTTATAGTAGTTGCACTTAAAATGATTTATCATTTAATTTAATCATATTTATTTGCAATGTTTATTAACTTGCAGCAATGTGCAATAAACCAAAAAATTAAAAACAATTTAAATCAATGTCATTATCAAAGGTGTGTACATTTTGAAAATACTGTACATAATTTGCATGGGGGTTGAATTATTTTGAGTAAAACTGTTGATTGTGCATGTTTTTGGACTGTGGATCATGAGTGAATTCATGCAAGCACGAGGTAGAAAATGCAAACTTCGCACCGAGGTGAGAGTCATTCTTTTTTAAAACACTCTTGAGACAAGATTGCTTAGCACTGGCCCCACTGTTGACAAATGTACCAGTGCAGCAGCTACTGTAAAGCTAATATGTTTGTGAATAGTCTAATTAATGGGCTTTAATGTCCCAATAGTAATTAATCCCAGAGAGCAAAGGCAAGAAGGTTCCAGACTGAATATGGAGAGATGTCCAACACAAATAAAACCCTTGCTGTTCCTTACAAATTAGGATTGTTATCTTAAAATCAGGCATAATGGAAGGAGTTTTACTTTTTCAAATAATATTCACAATGAAACAACTGATAGTATAATTGTTTTAGCTTAACAAACTATGATTAGAAGTGTAAGGTAATTTTATTGTTTCCTAAAACCAATACTATACTGTTAGGTTAGAAAGTTACATAGAAAATTGTGACTTCTATTATTGTGTGACTTCATACTGAACACACCCAGCGCAAAGCTGGCAGTGATGTGTGATCTGAACACAGGCGGGGGCCTCTTTCAAACATGCATACACCTCCTGCTCACAGTGCTGCTCAGAGCAGAACAGTGGTACTGAACACTCTTCTCTGCTTTCCACAAGAGGCTGCACTGTGACGAGACGCACACGACTGAGACTGCGCTCATTAAGCCACACAGCTGTCAGCTCTGTGCCAGAGACCGACCCAATGGAACCTCAACTCTGTTTACCAGTGTTTCTCTTGGCCATAATGTGCACAGAAAGCACCAGCTACTACTGTGGCTGGTGATTTTTTTATTCTAATTTTACTACATTTGAAAAAAAGCACATTTTTGAAAAACATTGAAAACATTTACAGAATGTACATAAATACAGTTCTGATGTATTTTCCTAAGAGACAGTTAAAGTATTGTGCCTTACTTTCTTTAAAATGTAAAAAAAAAAGTGTGTCAATTAAAAAAAATAAGTTAATTAATGGCTGCATTCTATTTACAGTAAATGCATCAGGCGTTGCACCCAGCTGTAATTCAATAATTGTATGTCTGGACAATACAGTGACATTATGATCACAGCGAGCAACATTTAACTGTATTCTATTGCCCATTGGAGACTAGCAATTTGCCAAGTTAAAACAGGATCCATTTCTAACATGTTTTTGGCAGCACAGTGAGAGTTAGTGGATAGTATCCGCTTGGGCCTCAAAATGTGGAGTTGGCATGTTCTCGTTGCGCTTGCAAAGGCTTATTTGCAAATATACCTCACGCTCAATAGTGACACAAAAACACAAACGTTGGAAAGAAAACACCTCAAAAGATCTTGTGAGACTTCCACTTGGAACCTAAACAAGGAATTATTGCACAATACCAAATGTATTGTTTTAGTTATGCCACCGCAGAAAAGTAGCAGTGATAGAAAAGAGGAAACATTTGTTTATAACCATGAAACAGGAAGTGGACCCTACTTGATTTAGAGTCTAGATTCATGAATACTGTGTTGTACGGAATTTTTGGTACAGTAAATGAGCCAGATTATAGCATACCAGTAGTCGCTAATTTCCATTTGTAGTCCCCATAGCAGTGTGAGTAGCACTGGGACTGGCACCAGGTCTTACTCAAAGGCTAAAACTAGGATGGGAGAAGCTGGATTCGTACCAGGAAATCTAAAGTTTATAGACGGCCGCTCTACATCTGAGCCATGAAGAAAAATGGACATTATTATTCTGCCTCATTGAAAGTCTGCCGTCTGTCTTCTGGGCATCCCGCTCATGTCTAGGGGTGCAACCAATTGTCGACAAGTATCGACACTAAAATGTATCGCTGACAAATTATTTTTTCGACAATAATCAATGATGTCATCACACATGAATACTTAGTTTCTATGGCAGTACCTCTGTGATACGATAGCATTTAAAGAGGTGCCATTATGTCGGACAACTAGAGGATGCAATATTAACTCGGTAAGATAGTTAGTTTTTTACCTTGGTAGCTAGCCAACAAGTGCGAGACGAAGTTGTGTGATAAATAGATTTAACTATCATTTTAGCCAAAGTCCGCCAGATAAACTTAGTGTAAATCAATTCAAGTCCTTTGTTTATTTTTCAGGAACTTCAGGTGTGAAGCAGCGTCAATTTGCAGTGCAAAAAGAAAGTCACAATACCAAACATAAATCACACACACATACAAACATTAGGCATCATGGCGCCGATACAATAAAATTATAAATATATAATCTATTAGTAACTAAAATGTTCAGAATTAATTGAGTCTAATGGATGGCTAAACATCAATCATTACAAAATACATGTTTCTTTTTGAGGAAGTTAAATAAATTTGGTGTTTGTTTTTATTACTTCTTTTTTTTTATTGTCATTTGTATTCAGAAAAAATGATACTGTGTTTTGTCAGCACTAGGCATGACCTTGCTTTTTAAAATAGACAACATTTTAATAGGTTTTTGTAACAGCCTAATGAGCAGCAAAATTACAGTATAAGTAAATATTTCTGAATAAATTAGTTATTTTTGTTAGTTGACACATGCTTAAAAATATCTTGAGCTAAATTTAAAAACAGATGGTTAAATTAGAGCCATTAAATAGGTTTCTGGTTCATATTCCGATTAGTCGACTAATCGTTAAGATAATCAATGACTAATCGACTATTAAAATAGTCGTGGAAGTTGTAGTCCTACTCATATCTTTAAAGATCTAGATCCTAAAAATCCTCCCTCAAGTCTGGTCAACTGGCAAACTTGTGTGAACTTGCAGCATTTCTCTCATGCAGTTGGTTTTGCGGTGTGTGCTTTTTTGACATTTGCATTGGTTTTTGATCCAAGTGCGTTTGTGATTGCAGTATATTTTCAATTTGCAGAACAGAAGTGAGGTCTTTAAAGTGAACGATGAGAACCAATTCGCAGTTGGAAGACGTTTGTTTGCAGGCATGTGCACGCCACCTGACTGGACTAGAAAATTAGTTGGAGTCTAAGGAAAGCAGAGTTTGAATTCACTTTTTTGCTTTTTTGTTCTGTTGTGGTAGTTCAGGTGTACACCAGGTAGGGTGTTTTTGTCTGATCTCGAAAATTTTTAGTATCGGTATCACCATTGGTATGACCAACACTTCCCCTGTAACTACTTGGTATTGTGATGATGCGCAAATTTGTAGTATCACCCAAAACTAATGTGAAGTATCCAAACAACAGAAGTGTTTATTATATTTGAAAAGAAGTGCAGATAGAACCATGTTAAAACACAAAGTAACCAGATAACAGTAAATTAACAAGTAAGTAGTGGTTTTGAGAACATAATACAACCAGAATGTACATAATATGTAATGCGTATGTCAGCAGCCAAATTAGGGGCTTTTTAACACATTTTAAAACAGTTCTATTATCATTCATATATACCAAATGTATATCGTTATCGCAGGTGGCGACAATATATATCGCAATATAGATTTCAGACCATATCGCCTGCCTATCCTACTTTGAATTATTCTGATCTTAATAAATAATCTTAATAAATAAAACAGTTCTATTATCATTCATATATACCAAATGTATATCGTTATCGCAGGTGGCAACAATATATATATCGCAATATTACCTCCCTGCTTGGCACTCAGCATCAAGGGTTGGAATTGGGGGTTAAATCACCAAAAATGATTCCCGGGCGCGGCCACCGCTGCTGCTCACTGCTCCTCTCACCTCCCAGGGGGTAATCAAGGGTGATGGGTCAAATGCAGAGAATAATTTCGCCACACCTAGTGTGTGTGTGACAATCATTGGTACTTTACTTTATTTTATATAGATTTCAGACCATATCACCTGCCTATCCTACTTTGAATTATTCTGATCTTAATAAATAACCTTAATAGACTGTATCTTATAACTTCCAACAGTGATTGTTTCCTTGATTTAAAAAAAATTATCTACTTAAAAAAAAAAGAAATATAACAATGAGCCAGTGTTTTGAACAGTTTTTTGTTTTTTTTAATGGAATAATTCCTCAAGAGCCGACTCCCTTTGAAGAGCCATAAATCACATCTCTAATTTGCAGCATTTCCCCATAGCATTGGTTTAATGTAGGGGTGTAAAACGTACGGCCCATATAAAAGCTGTTCGCGGGCCTGATCCGGCCCGCGAACAGGTTTTATCCGGCCCACCGGTATGAGTTTGCCAAGTAAAAAAATGAGCCGAAATTGAATAAAAGAAACTGCTGTTCTAAATGTGTCCACTAGATGTCACAATAGCAATTCTTTGTAGATTATGCTACACATATAAAACAAATAAACCACATGATGTTAGTGCACCAGTCGAGGAAAATGAGCAAACTACATCAATAACATCCTGTAATTGGATTTTGATATTATTTTTTTATCTTGATAGATTGAAAATTAACACCATTGAGTTGACTGATTAAAATTATCACATAATTTATTCAGAAAGTATAAATAACGACAAATAAAGATAGAATACTATTAACCGCAACATGTAAGTGTAAAAAAACCCCAACAACATTATGATTTGTACATTTTCAGAATGTGCGTGTTCCATTTAAAAAAAAAATAAAAAAAATTGAAGTTGTCTTTATTTTTAAGTTGACGTGCCGTGATTTTACCAGTCCGGCCCACTTGGGAGTAGAATTTTCTCCATGTGTCCTCCGATCTAAAATGAGTTTGACACCCCGGTTTAATATGTGTGTAGTATGTGGGTTTTTTTTTTTTTTTTTTTTTTAATTAAATCAACATAAACAACACAAGCTACACTTACAATTAGTGCACCAACCCAAAAACCCTCTCCGCCCTCCCTCCACCCCCCATTTACACTCATTCACACGAAAGGGTTGTTTCCTTCTTTCATTAATATTATTGTTCCCACAATATATATCAATACAGTCTGCAAGGGATACAGTCCGTGAAGCACACAGGATTGTGTGTGCTGCTGGTCCACTAATGGTACTAACCTTTAACAGTTAATTTGACTCATTTTCATTAATTACAATTTTCTATGTAACTGTTATTTTATTTTAGTTTTTTTTTTGTTCAATAAATTTTTATTTTTTATTTTAAATAAAGGACATTATCTTCACCAGACCAGGATGTCAATGGCATTTGATTGTTTAAAGGGTTCTTAAAACCAGGTCCAGTCCAGATTATGTCCAGGTCAGGCTCAGCAACACACCCTTCATTTATGTACACTCAAATTAGTGAAGTGAAGTGAAGTGAAGTGTATTATATTTATATAGCGCTTTTCTCTAGTGACTCAAAGCACTTTTACATAGTGAAACACAATATCTAAGTTACATTTAAAGCAGTGTGGGTGGCACTGGGAGCAGGTGGGTAAAGTGTCTTGCCCAAGGACACAACGGCAGTGACTAGGATGGCAGAAGCGGGGATCGAACCTGGAACCCTCAAGTTGCTGGCACGGCCACTCTACCAACTGAGCTATACCGCCCCAAATTAGGGAAAACAACAACAGATGGCATATAATCTATAAACAAAATTACATTTTCAAAATAAGCATTTGAGAACTTCCCATCTACTTTTATGTTTTTTGGCATCATTATCGGTTTCAACCATATAATTTTCTAAAGTGAAAAAATGATGAATAAATGTTTTAAAGAAAGTAATACCAATTGAAAATCTATTTTTGGCCTTAAAAATA
Organism: Entelurus aequoreus; assembly: GCF_033978785.1. Classification (NCBI taxonomy): domain Eukaryota; kingdom Metazoa; phylum Chordata; class Actinopteri; order Syngnathiformes; family Syngnathidae; genus Entelurus; species Entelurus aequoreus. The sequence continues at coordinate 30,436,525 of NC_084731.1, read as the reverse complement.
AACCTTTTACAGAGTACTATAATTACATTGACTAAATCATGACTGTCAATGAACTCTCCTAAAGTAACAGAAACCACATCAAGCTTCATAAACAAACCAATCCTTAAACAAATTTTTTTCAACTTCCACCCAGTTGTTTAGTATGTGTTTGGTATTGGATTAGTTCTGTGTTTACCTCTGTTGGCTATTGTTCATTAACCTGACTCTCGCCAGATCCTTGTAGTTCGCTGAGCTCCACACAAGGATCTGGGACTTCTCAAAAGGAGATGTATTAAGAAGGCGGGGCCTTGTAAAAAAAATAATTGTATGTGATTGGATAGACCACTTGTCCGTTATCTTGAATGACGTGCTACTTCAACCACTCACATTGAAATCAACCCGTGATGCTGATGAGAGCGACGCTGGGAAATCCAAAACAGAACAGCCGACATATTGGATAACGACAGAGCGAAAAGTTAGAGAACTTTTACTGAAACAACGCAGCAATGTCAGTAGACGATCGATGTCGTTTGTGCAAAGAAAATATGCAGAATCAATGTCAGCACACGACTCCTCGCTGCGTGCCGCCATTGTTGTTTGAATCAAACAGTCGCTTCGGCGCTACATCACATCTATGGAATCCCGCCCGGAGATCCTGATTGGTTCATTATTTTTTGATATCTTGATGGAGTTTGCATTGCCTTTGATCCCAGATCCTTGTGTGGAGCTCAGCGAACTACAAGGATCTGGCGAGAGTCAGGTTAATTAACCTACTCAGTGGCCTGGTGGTTAGAGTGTCCGCACTGAGATCGGTAGGTTGTCAGTTCAAACCCTGGCCGAGTCATACCAAAGACTGTAAAAATGGGACCCATTACCTCCCTGTTTGGCACTCAGCATTAAGGGTTGGAATTGGGGGTTAAATCACCAAAAATGATTTAATATGCACCACATTATGAACCCACACCAAACAAGAATGACAAACACATTTCGGGAGAACATCCGAACCGTAACACAACATAAACACAACAGAACAAATACCCAGAACCCCTTGCAGCACTAGCTCTTCCGGGACGCTACAATATACACCCCCCACCCGCTAGCCCCTAACCCGCCTCCCCCCCACCCACCTCAAACCTGCCCCCCCCCCCCCCCCGAACCACGCCCACCTCAACCTCCTCATGCTCTCTCAGGGAGAGCATGTCCCAAATTCCAAGCTGCTGTTTTGAGGCATGTTAAAAAAAACAATGCACTTTGTGACTTCAATTAATAAATATGGCAGTGCCAGGTTGGCATTTTTTTCCATAACTTGAGTTGATTTATTTTGGAAAACCTTGTTACATTGTTTAATGCATCCAGCGGGGCATCAAAACAAAATTAGGCATAATAATGTGTTAATTCCACGACTGTTTGTATCGGTATCGGTTGATATCGGAATCGGTAATCAAGACTTGGACAATATCGGAATATCGGATATCGGCAAAAAAGCCATTATCGGACATCTCTAATTATAACACTCACACAAGTCTTTACATTTTTTGCGGCTCCAGACAGATTACTTTTTTGTATTTTTGGTCCAATATGGCTCTTTCAACATTTTGGGTTGCCGACCCCTGGTTTAATGGCATGTGTTTGGTATTGGATTAGTTCTGTGTTTACTTCGGTTGGCTATTGTTCATATCATTATAGGATAGATGTACAAAACCTTTCGGTGTTAGAGTGGGTCAGCATCCCAGCTGACTAACATAGTGATGCTGACAACACAAACACACACACAGCTGGAGTCAGATGATACCTGACCATACTCACACATGAGAATGCTGAAAGCCATTACAGCCAGGAGTCCTTGAAGGAAGATCCCAAATGAGTCCATTAGGGCACCATTCTCACAACCCCTATTATCAGGGCCAGGGGTGGGGGTCGTGTTGCCGAGGGACAGTCCTGCCACGTCCCCCTGCTGGGACAGCGTGTAGAGCCCTCCAGTCATGGATGCGTGAATATAAAAAGATTCACGACAGGGAAAAAAAATAAAAAATCGGTATCAGCAGATGTTGGTCAGCTAATCGATGCAATAAGTAGGACAGTCTTGTGTGAGAGATGGCGACGTCTCATTCTCCCGCGTCAGACGTACCTAAGGTAGACTTCAAGTCAGTAACTTGTAAATAAACGACAATCTGTGACGTGAACCATAACTTCAGGTCGGTGCTGTGACTGTCAACATTTACTGCGATTTCTTCCAAGTCCCCGGTGTAACGTGCGTTAACCGCGCCAATTCATAACAATACGCCGGCTTAATATCGTATGATATGCATTTTGTATCAGTACGCATAAAAAAAGCGACGCAAGGCACGACCATTACGTACTTAGCTTAGAAGCTAACTAGTCAGTGCGGCTAAGCGAACACAACAACTCCTCTATTTAGTCGTTGGAAAGGGAATTCACTCCCAGTTTGAAGACCAGCAAAGCCGCTCGTTTTGCAGCTTTTAAAACGGCGGCCGAGATGGAAAAATTGCAGGTCATGACTCCTTTCCATCCCGCAGCTTCCCGAATCCCCACACAGCAGAGTCCGGTGCCCACTCATGTTGACAGACGTAGCGTCACGTGACGGACAACGGCGCGAAATGCACGCTGGGAAATGAAGTCAATTAAGGAAGGGGGAAAAATGACACACGTTCTATTTCAAATTAGCTGGCGGTTTTATTGCAGTTAATTTTTTTTAAATCAAGAAATAAAAATGTAATATTTGTAACGACAAAGGTGAGAAGAAGATAATCTACAGTTTTTTGTTTTTTTTTGCATACACAACATAACATTACAGTGAATTACACTACAAGAATTCAATGAGTGAAAAATGTTTCATTCTACAAAGTATCTCTTTGCTTTGAATCTTTCATTATATTATTTTTTCTCACATTAATTAAACAATAAATTATGGCATGAATTGGCTCCAATATTTACCTGAATATTCCTCCATGTCAACAACTGTTTAATCATTGCAATAGTTCATACGAATCTGTGCAAATGTTGAGAATATTTAGAGCATTTTCACATTGCTTAGAGTATTTTGCTGAATCATTTTTTCTTCAATTACCCTGTTACGCTAAAGATATTCCTGTACATATACAATATATACAACCATGCAGTCACAATGTCGTCCCTTGTGCCTGCATTTCAGTGTCTTTGTATTATAAAACAACCTTTTTGGAGGGGAAAATCATCTTACTGGGATTAATGTGTCCAAATGCAGTTTTAAGTGTCAAACATGTTTCACTTAAGAGGGGAAACTTGTATTTTTTAAATTTAAGGTGATTGACTACCCCCGTGACCCCAAAGGGGACAAGCGGTAGCAAATGGATGGATGGATGACTATTTTCAAGTGCTGGCCATGACTTACGGTATATACACAAATCTCCTCACCAAATATCTTTACAGTTGACGAGTGAATCTGTGAATGTACCACAATAAGAGGCAATAACATTTCCTTTCCTTGCACATAAGACCATATATTTTGGTAACAATAAAAAAAATGGGATGATTTGGAGCACTCAAGACACAAATAAAATAATGAGCCTTCTTTCAAAAATGTAAAAGTTCAAATGCATTACTTTGGAGTCAAAACACACTTGAGAGTTAATAAAGGTTTTTAAACTTATTCAAAGGCTACAGGGAAACTCTTAATTTCAGTTCTCACTTGTGCCTAGGGATGCAACGATTATGGATTTATTCTGTACAATTATGGTTCGAGTAGTAATCACAGTTTCATGATTGTTATGCATTGATTAATTTCACAACAAAAATATGCATACAATCACAAACCTTCCAGAGATTGAAATGACAGAAAAAAAATATTAACACTAGAATACTTGTACAAAATATAACATTTTTAACAACCAATATTGTTAATAAGCAAATGAATTAATTAATAATTGTATCATTATAATCAAAATAGGACAAATTAGGTCAAGTGTTATTATCATCAATGCCTATTTATTCATTTTTAATCATCTATTTTATGTTGTGTTATTAATAACTGAAATGCACATAATTATATCTCATCTACACCTGGATGTAGATAGACAGGTACGTGTAAGTGCCTGGTGTAACTTTGTCAACGTTCCGTGCAGGTTGTGCCGAAATTAACGTACTAGCATAATGTCCAAGTGAGGAGGACTTACAGCGTAATGAAGCCTTTGCGATTAAATAACTGTGGCATTTCTAATCACACTTAATAGTAAAGGCGATTAATCATTGCATCCCTATTTGTGCCTGGACCTGAAGTGTTTTATTAACCCTGTGCAGATTTCTTTCACACCAAAAATCTTAATGTACGTTTTCCATCAATCTCCTCTCTACTCTTTTCCAACACAACATAGAGGATTCGAGAAGGTGTCCAGTGTAGGAAATGTCAAAATGGGACATTATTACAGTGTTTTTTTGTTTTTTTTTTAAGTATGACTTAAGTCTTTTGTTCGTTGTCCTTCAGCTACGTGGCAAACTGTTGATAAAATGCCAATTTGACCCTCTCGATGTGGTGGCACAGCTTGATGGCCGGCCCCAGTTTCAGGTCCATACACTCTTGCACAGTTGGCAGGTTCAGCAGCAGGAGAGCCTGACCGTCGATTTCCTAAGATAGGTTTGACAGTCATTAGTATAGATCCCAGTGTCCATTAACATAGAGCAACGTGTGTGTAGCTCTTACTTGATCCATAAAAATGCGTGCGAGAGGTGCGCAGTCAGTTGTCCTGATGAAACGGACCACATCAGTAACGCTCCACTCCAGAGGGCTGGTGTCCAAACACAACTTTTGGGGAGGTTCTGTTTTGGAAGTCTGCAAAATTAGAGCGATTTTAAACTTGGTTTTGTTATCAAAGCATTAACAAGAGCTTGATCTGGTTCATCCAATTCTGTGTCAATTATACAAAAAACACACAGCGTTATGTTTGGTACATACTGGGAATGTCCCGATCTGTCGGTCCGATATCAGCAAGAGAACAAGTATCGGATGATATCTGTTTGCATCCAAAATCTCAGATATGATCAATCAATAAATCAATCAATGTTTATTTATATAGCCCTAAATCACAAGTGTCTCAAAGGGCTGCACAAGCCACAACGACATCCTCGGTTCAGATCCCACATAAGGGCAAGGAAAAACTCAAACCAGTGGGATGTCAATGAGAATGACAATGAGAAACCTTGGAGAGGACCGCAGATGTGGGTGACCCCGCCCCCTCTAGGGGAGACCGGATGCAATGGACGTCGAGTGGGTCTAGCATAATATTGTGGAAGTCCAGTCCATGGTGGATCTAACATAATAGTGAGAGTCCAGTCCATAGTGGGGCCAGCAGGAGACCATCCCGAGCGGAGACGGGTCAGCAGCGCAGAGATGTCCCCAACCGATGCACAGGCGAGCGGTCCACCCCGGGTCCCGTATAAGATTTGATACAAGCAGTCCTACAGTGTGTTTACTTTTGCAAAGCCGGACAGATAGTTAGCATCGAAGGGCCTGATTTACAAAATGTTTGCGTGTACTAAAACACGTGCAAACTTGATAGCACCCACAAAGCTGATCTACTAAATGTGTGCAAAGTGGATTGTTAAGTTAAAGTTAAAGTACCAATGATTGTCACACACACACTAGGTGTGGCAAAATTATTCTCTGCATTTGACCCATCACCCTTGATCACCCCCTGGGAGGTGAGGGGAGCAGTGGGCAGCAGCGGTGGCTGCGCTCGGGAATCATTTTTGGTGATTTAACCCCCAATTCCAACCCTTGATGCTGAGTGCCAAGCAGGGAGTGTCTCTTAAGTGAGCAGAATAAGGCATGCAATCCATTTTGCATCTCTGTCTTCATTAATATGCAGAATATATACTGATCATCAGTGGCCTTGTGTTTAGAGCGTCCGCCCTGAGATCGGTAGGTTGTGAGTTCAAACCCCGGCCGAGTCATACCAAAGACTATAAAAATGGGACCCATTACCTCCCTGCTTGGCACTCAGCATCAAGGGTTGGAATTGGGGGTTAAATCACCAAAATGATTCCTGAGCGCGGCCACCGCTGCTGCTCACTGCTCCCATGGAACAAGGGGATGGGTCGAATGCAGAGGGTAATTTCACCACACCTAGTGTGTGTGTGTGTGACTATCAGTGGTACTTTAACTTTAAAACGCCCATAATACTGGCAGTGGCGTCACTTCCTCTCCGAACTCACTTTGTATACGATCAATGAGCCCATACAAAGCTAAGTGCCGTAGATTCAAGAAATACACGGCTGACTTACCCGTGTAAAAATTTGTCCGAGGAGGGGGACCTTAAACGATGGTTTAGTGTGGCTGAAACGGGGCTTAGGTTAAATAATTATTAGTTTAAGGGGTTAAACGACTTGGTGTAGACATGGCCTTAGGGTGGTCTTGAATCTGATAGGCCACCCCACTGTTTTTCAAACTAGGGTACAAGTACTACTCAGGCTCCATCTAGTGCACAGGTGTCAAACTCAAGGCCCGGGGGCCAAATCTGGCCCGCCACATTATTTTATGTGGCCCGCGAAAGTCTGGAAATAATATGCGTTAATAAAATGGATCGATGGATGGGCATTCCATTTATAAAATTTTTGTATATGCTGTAAAAAAAACAAAACACTGCTTTTACTGTAAAATTCTAGTGACTGAGCTGCCAGTTTTTCAAGTAAAATGTAAAAAAAATTTTTGCAGCTTATGTAAAAAAAGATATTGTTAATGTACTATATATATACATGTATGTTCACATATTACTCATTGTTAAAAGCGGGCCCCTGAGGGCAACCATAACTGCGATGTGACCCTCAATGAAAACGAGTTTGACACCCCTGATATAGTGGTAGGCGAAATAATTGCTTAATTCAGGAGTCCCCAAACTCCAACACGAGTAAGTCAAAGTCTCATAATTCATGTTCTTTTTTTAATAACATATATCAAGAAATACTGTAAATTGATATGCTGCCCGATGGGTAAAGTCCACAGCAATCCTTATTGACCATGTCCATTACAGCAGCACATCTTGCACAGACTCATTGTATAGTTACTAATGTGGACAACCTTTCCTATTCATGGTCAAATTAATCAAAACCAACACAGAACGTTAAAATATGCGATAAAAAAACTCACAACGTGCCCACCTAACTATGTGGACATTATAAAAAATGTCTAATAGTACCAAACACAATTCAAAAATACACCCTTTTAACCCATTTGCTAGGCCTGATGGGTAATATGCAAACACTCTCCACACTTCGATATGTTGGATGTATTTTAGTTGCTTGAAAGAAAATGGATGGATGGCTAGATATTTTACAAAAAATTAAGGAGGTCGTTAGGGTAGAAAACAAGGTTGGAATGGTTCACATACCGTATTTCCTTGAATTGCCGCCGGGAATATAGTATTCGCCTGCCTAGAATTACAGCCGGGTCAAACTCGTTTCGCAAAATAATTAGCGCATGCTTGGCACTTCCGCCGGGTCAAATATGAGTCATTAAATGACTCCCGCCTCCTGGTGGTAGAGGGCGCTAGTGATCCTTCTTGCGACTACCAGTACTGCAGAAGACCGGTGCTGCAGAAGAAGACAACAAGCAGCATGCATGAGCCGCCATCGTTTGCTTGCACTTTTACCATGGAGGATTACATATCTAAAATAAAACAGTTTTCTAAACTGGACTTTCAATCGAAGCAGGAGGTAATAATTAAAGGAATATCGCCAGAGACTTTTAAAACTGAAGAAAGATAAGGAAGACTGCCTTTGATCAGAAGCAGCTGCATATGGACATCATTTATAAGTAAAGGTAAGACCATAATAATGTTTTTTTATATTAAATGTGCTTTTCATGATAAGGTAAGCGCCGGAGTGAGAAGAGGTTTTAAAATAATTAGCGCATGCTTGCCCATCCCGCATGCTTTTGGTAAGCGCAGGAGTGAGAAGAGGTTTTAAATTAATTAGCGCCCCTGCGGCTATTCAAGGAAATACGGTACTCCTAATATTCAATGTAGTGCAGGCAATCTTATCCGGCGCGCAAATATTGGCGGGCAATCTTAATCGGCGGATTTGGTGTCCACATATTCGCGTGGCGGGCAATCTTTGTTGATTGATGATGACCGATGATGAGCAACCAGGTTCCAAATGTCCGTGGTCCTTCACTAAACGTAAGTCATTTTAGTTACAATATATTTTTTTACACAAGCATGTTAAAAAGTGTTTGCCTGCCAACATAAGAACAGGTACATTAATCTGTTTTTAATGTTATTTCAGTCCCATGGTCCCTTCATCTTTTGTTATTCTACCTTAATTCTAGTTCTACTCAGTCGAGGTAATATATTTGTTGCGTAAATACTCTTAAAGGCACATTGTGTAATATGTTCAATTATTCTGCTGCCACCAATGTAAAGAGTGGATTTGATTGAGGACATCATTTGTTGAAATATAAAAAAGGTTTATGAATGTTACGATTTTACTTTATTAAAGAGGACATTTGACATACTGCACGGTGGCACAAGAGTTAGTGCATGTGCCTCACAATATGAAGGTCCTGAGTAGTCCTGAGTTCAATCCCGGGCTCGGGATCTATCTGTGTGGAGTATGCATGTTGTCCCCGTGACTGCGTGGGTTCCCTCCGGGTACTCCGGCTTCCTCCCACCTCCAAAAACATGCACCTGGGGATAGGTTGATTGGCAACACTAAATTGGCCCTAGTGTGTGAATGTGAGTGTGAATGTTGTCTGTCTATCTGTGTTGGCCCTGCGATGAGGTGGCGACTTGTCCAGGGTGTACCCCGCCTTCCACCCGAATGCAGCTGAAATAGGCTCCAGCACCCCTCGGGACGGTAGAAAATGGATGGATGGATGTTGCAAGTTGTCTGATGTACTGTAATAGTTCAATGCTTTGCAATATTGTTTAATGTCAGCAATTGTCTTATACGAAGACTCACTCCATACTTAGTGGTAGTAACCGTGGTAAACTACTATAGAAGCCACAGCTGCTCCTGAGGTAGACGCATTGTTTTAAGGTGCCACCCCTGGAAAAAAAGGTTGGACATGCCACTGAATACTGGCCGAATAAAATCCAAATTTGATTCACCATCACCGTTTTGAAAGCACTATTTTGCATTTTATATAGCACGTTTGAAAAGGATGCGCAAACTGACAGTTTCACGCACAGCTGGAAGAGAGGAGTGCTCCGGCCGCACAGAGAATCTTCCTTCCTACGTGTGTGTTTCAACATATTTGGACGGTCAGAAACAAAAAATATTATACACTACATTTATTCAGCAACATCCTTTTATAATTTCATGGCTGCTAGGTGACTTAAGGGGCTGATTAAAACAAATTCAATTGATGCATTTTGGTGTCATTTAATATATTTTCAATGAATGTTAGCATAAAGCTATCTGATGAACTAGCGCTACTATGCTTCTCCAGTAAATGAGCAGTATCATGGGTCTGTGAGTTTATCAAACTGCACTTACTGTATCAAGCATGCTATAAAAAGCTGTGCACTACAAGACATGCTCACTATAGCGCTTGATCAAAAAAAAAAACATCAGCAAAAATCATTTAATTAATTTTTGTTTTGTAGGTTAAAGTGTTTTATATATTGTGCTCCTGAGTTAATGTTGGTGATCAATTTTATATAATTTCTCTTTATTGAGTTTATTAAATGAACATTTTCAATATCAAATACAATGTTATGCAGAGGTGTACTTATTACCATTTCATAAACAAATGATACTATTTATAGTCAGAGTGGAGAGTGTCAAACAGGTGTCAAATAATTCGAGTTGCATATTACTGCATTTGATATTATCCAGTAACAACCGTGTCCGCATCATTTAACTGACTGCGGCATGCCATCAAAATAATGAATTACTGTGGCCTCTAGATGTCACGAAATCACAACACTCCATTTCAAAAGCATAAATCTGTTATAAGGTTAGTGTTTTGAATACCTATTATTGTTCTCAGGATTAATTCCACTTGATTAAACCTTTTCTAACATTACACACTACAAAATAATAAGTGAGTACTGTAATTCCTGCTGATATCGTATTGGGTTAATATTTTGGTGCAGTATTTGTCCTATTTTCTATTATTATGTTGTGGTACTCGATAAAGATATTCACCAAGCGGGACTTCAGTTTCCGGGTTAACAATCCTAACGACATGGCGGCTAATGGCTGGAGTCATGTGTGGGTATTAAAGGGCCCAGCCCTAAAATGGTTCCAGTCATTCCTAACCAACAGGAGATTTCCGTAAGCTTCGGCCAATACTCCTCCTCTGAGTATGCCCTCAACTATGGTGTACCACAAGGCTCAATGTTGGTGCCTATAGCGATAGCCAGGCTACCATGACTACTCTGCAGAACTGTCTGCATGATGTATAGGAATTGCTGGGGCTCTGCCCTTATCTGACTGAACTTCTGCAGCCTTACTCTCCCTGCAGGACCTTGAGGTCCTCAGAACAGCTCATCTTGACTGTGCCTAAAACCAGATAAAGCCTTTTCAGTGGCAGGGCCAATAATGTAGAAAAGCCTGCCCTTTTCTATTAGATCCTCCCAGTCCCTGAGCCAGTTTAAATCCAAGCTAAAAACATAATTTTCCTCCCTGGCGTCCAAATGCAGAGCACCGCAAGGGCCCTATTGAAATTGCTGTGTTTTTCTTCTATCCGTTTGGACGCCTTTTTGAGACCTAACATGCATGAAAAGTCCCCATATTTTGCAGGTATGGCGAAAAAGCCACCTTCCAAAATTACAAAAAAATAGCCTCTCCTACCAGATTTACATATCAACACGAAAATCGCTAGAGACGTCTATCATGATGGGACACACATAAAAGTACCTGAAAACGAACAGGAATTTGGCCATCTTGGTTTTCGTTTTCCATTTTTCAGCAAAAAAAGGGGTTGTACTTTAACATACTCCTCCTAGGGACTTTAACCAAAGGAGTCCTGGTTAAAATTACAGATACTACGGTACATATATAGGCGATGATATATTGCAAACACATTATTCCTACGCCATAAGATGGTATGGCTGTATGGCGACAAACTTTGCTCCAATGATTCTCTACGCACGTTGCGCAATGACGTAAGAATCGTTAAAGGAACCGTTTGAAAAAATGGGAAGTGATTCCAAAGAATTGATACACTGGGAAACGGTTCTGAAAAAGATAAACATCCCCAACTACAATAGAAATCAAATACATCTCAGTAGCATTAGTAGTAATTTGGCCAACCTCAATTAGCATAACTACTGTACATTAGTGATGTGCGGATCGATACTGATATACTGTATCAATATCGCAGATCTTTCTGCTCTAATGTTCTCAAATCAAAACATCAATACTTTTGATACTTTAGTTATTTGAAATATTGTGTATAATTAACAGGAACAGTGTAAAAACGTAACTAAATTTGTGAATGAGGCTAAGTGTCAGTATAATGCTTTTGTTTACATGTTCAGTATTTTCACATTAACATGTTCATGTAACTGAATTGTGACTTACTTTTTATTCAAATAATAGTCCTTATTAATGTATTTATTTTTAGGTTTTTATTATGTTACTTATTTCCTTTTGTTATGGTTTACTTTGTATGATTTTGTCTTCTGTTTTTTGTTTGTATTAGCTTGGCTATATTGTTATTCACGCCACTACCTGAAAAAACTTCAGAGTCTGAAATAAGTATATATATAATAATAAATAATATTAATAAATAATATACAATAATAAATCAATAATAATAAATAATATATAATAAATAATAATAATAAATAAATAGCTGTATTCTTCATGCTACGTTATTTGAAATTCACAACTTAAAAAATTTTAGCAGACACATTAGGTATATTTGCACAAAGTATCTGTACCGGATTGGTATCGCCGATACCAGCCTGAATTTTACTCAGCATCGGATCGGAAAGAAAATCAGTGATATTGCACATCCCTAGTTAGCTACAAATTATTTTTATTATTTGAGACTTTAACTACCTTTGGTGATGGGGGATGGTTCTCGTCATCAGAGAACGAGGGCGAGCGGGGTTTCCGGCGCCGCCGTGTGGGTCTGGGCGTTGCAGGAGGGGACGGCGATGGCGTGGTGGGCTGAGACTTTTCTACCGACTGCTCGGAATCATCCTGGAGATCATCTTGCAGTTCGGAGCCAGAGTCTTCACTCAGGGAGTCATCTTCATCAAGATCTTCTTCCTCACCACTGCCCTGTGAGCCACAGACATGCAAGTCAGCAGTCAGATTGCATAGATTCAAAGTCCTTTAATATCACATCGCAGGAAGAAAGTGCCCGTGTGTGCTACCTGTGGAGACCCAGCAGGTGTGTTATCAACAGAGGCTGAAGAGCGCCGTTTTTTATGGACGAAGAGCTGCTTCCTCCTCTTCCTCCTTCTGCCTCTCCTTTTCACTCCAGGCTCGAGGTTGGTGTGACCTCCAGGCGGGCGGCCGACACGTTTACTCTTCTTTTTTCCGTAGTAATATGCTGGGGGCAAGACAACAAGCTGTAAAGCCGCATGCCAGAATAGATTTTTGGGATCAGTGAGATTTGAAAAGCATTGATCGTTTTAATTCATGTGCATAATAAGAGAGTAGTGATTTTGGTCACACACACAGCATAGATTTACACTAAGCAGTAATTAGAATAACAGTAATTATTAGTAGTCAGCACCTCACTTATATTAAAAATTAACACTAATGCAAAAAATGAGTTTCTAATTTGTTCAAATTATATTTTCCAAGAGGAAATATAAAAGGAAATAGACAAAGCTCAAACTGTAAAACTTAACCACTGTTAATATTTAAACTTGTAACTGTCACACAAGTGTAAAAAGAAGTTAACCAATACCAACAAAAATAACACATTTTAATAACACTGCTGATTCCAACAGTGAAACTGGAGTTTTACTGTTTGAATATGAGCCTGTTTTCTGCACTAAACTTCCTATGTGTATTCTTCTCTTTTTACCTATCTTCTTCCCTTATTAGCCCTTAGTCTTGCTTTGGAGGAAATATTGCATTAAAGGAAAAAAAGCAAGGCAGAGGAAATCCTCCGATGCTCCCTAAACTGAGCTCTTTTAAGGCATTTTGATCTCTCACAGGTGTCCAACTCAAGGCCCGTTATATTATTTTATGTAGTCCATGAACGCCTAGAAATAATATGCCTCAATACCGCACTTCACCTTTATTGATAAATGTATTTTTTCTTTAAATGTTGACAGAAAAAACATTTGGATGCATCTGCATATCTTCTAAACTTTATAATCATCTGATCATGCAACAAGATATTCCAACATTTCTCTCTGTTATCAAAAATGATTACCTAAATTAGCAGGTGTCCACATACAACTTTTTCACTTCCGATATAATATCCCCCCAATATTGGAGTCTTGAGTATTGGCCGATACCGATATGAATCCGATTTGATATCAGTAGGAATCAAACATGCTTTTATTATTTTGTTGTGTGGAATGTCAGAAAAGGTTTGGTCAAGTGAAATTACTCAAACAGAAAACAATGGTATAGGTTGGTTATTATACAGGTTACCGGACGCAAATGAAGAATTGTTGGCAGTTTTTGAATTAATTTCTAGAGTAGTTCAGAGGCAGAATGGATTGCTCCCCTTAGCAACATTGCTAGCCACCCAGAACAAGACAATTATTCTGAATTAGAATGCAAAAATGAAAAATACTTGTGTTCTTCTTTCTCATTGGGATTGCGAACGATAAGACAAAATTCCTCATGAAGTGCAATTCCACATCAAGCTTATGATGTGTTCATTCAATGATGCAGACACGTTTGTTACTGGATACTTTCCAATACACTTCTGCCTTGGAGACTCTGCATGTCTAGGAAATATGCAACTATAATTATTTGATATTTGTTTAGCTCTGATAGCCTATAGCCTACCATGTTTATATTTTGTAAATAACTTCATTAAAATACAAGAAAAGACCACCTTTGTGTGCTTATTGAAGGATATCGGATCGATATCAATATCAGATCGGCACATCTCTAACCTAAATATATCTGCTTGTTACTCTGACTTATTATTCTAAAACAATATAATCAGTAAATAGTATAATAAATATGAGGCGATTATACATTTACATTCCTATACAGCATATTTATAGTTACACGGGACCCTCTGAGGGCAGCCAAAACTGTGATACGGCCCTCAATAAAAATGAGTTTGACACCCCTGCTTCAGAGGTTCTAAGCGTGTCCAGCTGTGTGAAGAATCCACATACTGTATTTGGTCTTGGTGAGGACAGAGCAGTTCTCCGAGCAGCGTTCCAGAACCATGCGAGGTCCAAACAGGTTTGGGCAGCACTCTAACTTAATGCAGGTCTTCCTGCAGAAGTCAGCCACGCAATCTGCAGTGCGAACTATTTCCAATGTGGCTCGGTAGCTTTTTCCCTTGTATCTGAAAATCAAAGAAGACTTTTATCAACAAGGAATACACGATTCAATACCCGCCTTGTTGGTATTACATCTCACATGGTTACAACATGAAATGCTTGAAATCAATGCAGTGCATTCATTTACTTCTACTTGAGCTTTGAGTATATTCACACTACCATCCAGTATGTATACTACACCAGTCAAGCTGTGAGCTCTAGTACTATTTCTGCTATTTCAGATAACAAGGATTTGAGGATAAATGGTGTTTCCCCTTACTTGGCCTTGAGAGTCTCTCCATGGCCTTGCCAGCGACTCTCCTGATCCAGCTGCAGCTCCCTCAACACGCGGCTCGGCTTGTATGCAGAATTAATGAGCAGAGTCAAAACCTGCACAAGCAGAGAAATGCAACACTTTATGCTGGTGGTTGTTTTAATTGGCGCCATGCGCAGCACTGTCAAATGTGCAAAATGGGTATGACCACATCATCTATTTCAAGTAACTGTAACATGAATCTTACAAGGATGATCTTATCTAACCTCTTTAAGCACAAGGACACAGTTTCCAGGTCCGATGAACTGTGGCAACTCAGCAATTCGTCCCTTATTTAGGTATGGCCCAGAGAAACAGCGATGGTTGAAGTAGATCTTGGGACAGCAGTATTTCCCGTTCCCCTGTCCTGCAAAGTGGATTTAAAAACACAACATGCAAATGTTGGCGCAGGCAACACAAAGGGGAGCAGTTTGCGCTTTTTCAATGACAGATTTGACTAACCAGCCTCTGGGTGGTTAACCATCTGCTGCTTTACATTGTCAGGTGACGACGACTTTGATGGAGCTCTGCTGTAGAGTGATGCAAAATGAGTCAGTCGGGGTAGGTCGGACAATAGGAGCACTATATATACTCACTGTTTCTCAGGCTGCACCACAGCAATCTTTCTCACATTCTCCACTAAAAGAAAAGGGGAGATCAATATAAACCATATTCCTGAGGACAGATTTTACCTTAAAGATGTTTGCATTACATTTTTGAGAAAATCTAGATTGGTAACATGATTAAAACGATTAAAAAAAATATTGTTTGCTATGAGGGGAAAACCCTGTCACTCTTTATTGCTACCTAATTTAAATAAAATAATGAAAATAAATGTTTAATCAGGATCATATTCAGATTGTGGGCATGATCCCAAATAAGCAGTGCTAAATAGCATGTGCAAACTATGAAATTGCTTGTACAATTAATGGGCGTGTTGTGGGTGACAAGTAAAGCAAAAGTAAGTAAGTAACTAATTTAAAGTTGTGCAGGCTACCCTACGTAAATTAGGTTTTTGCATGTACCACCGGCGGTCACCATGGAGACACTCATTTATTGCACATTCATGTTATCATGCTCCAACCTGGTGGCGTTTTGCTATGTTTTAAAACATGCAGCACACAACTATAATTTGTGCCAGAGGTGAGCTCTGGGAGATGCTGGCATTAACTTTGATGGCGCGCTGGGACGATCCAGGTGCAAGAAAATGCATGTTACAACACGTTTTTTCATTAAGGCAGTATAGTGTTTATTTTTGGCGGGGCCGGCAGATCGACAACGAGGCAGGGCACGCCGGAGCCCGCTCCAAGATGGCGGCGAGGAGGCGTGGCTGGTAGTCCGTCAGCGAGGCAGGGCACACCGGGGCCCGCTCCAAGATGGCGGGGAGGAGGCGTGGCCGGCGGACCCGCATCCAAATGAACTACAGGTGCGTGGATCGCGCAGCTGAGCAGAATTAAGTGAGCCCTTCTCAAGTGTTTAAAAGGACGGCAGCTGAGAACGACGGGGCAGAAGGAGGTGGAGAGCCAGCAGCAGATGCAGCGCGCGAGAGGAAGAGGAGCCAGAGAGAGGCGGACGCTGAGCAAGAGCGCAAGAGAGGGGCGGACGCAGAGCGAGAGCGCAAGAGAGCCCAAGGAAGACGACGTGCTGCTGGAAAGCAGACGGAGGAGCGAGCAGATCGAGGCAAGTGCTGAAAAGCAATCAGCAAAAGACTTTGATTTATTGAAAAATAAAAGAAAGTCAACCCTGCTCGAAGCAATGTCCTTCCTTGATGGTTCTGCGAACCTGGACGACGGTCAGAGTCATTCACATATACTTGTTAAATAAAACCCCTGCCTTACTTTTTATGAATATATAGGCCTACGATGCTTCTGTATTTTAATATTGGTCGTTATGGTGGTACATGGAGAGCCAAGTGTTTTCTGAGGTGGTACTTGGTGAAAAAAGTTTGAGAACCCTTGCCTTAAGTAATCAGCTCAAATATGGAATTGCTGGACAGACAATAAGTCTAATATTTACATTTCTGACAGCAAAATGTAGATTATTGAGACCAGCAGTGTTGCACAGATGATTCGCTCACTTCATTGTGTGTCATATTGCAGGGGATGCCTTGTTCCGACCGCAGCACAGCAATTTGTGCGTAAATGAACCAGTTTGCGCCTATATTCCAAACGTGCTAAATATAGATGCAAAACAGTTTCAGGCTTGATAAATCACACAGCTCGCGCTAAATGATTACATTTGTATCTCCTCCTCCTACTAGGTTGGGAATTTACATTCTGATCATATATTCTGCATGTTCATGAAGATACACACACTAAATTTCCTGGGTTATTTTGCTAATTTAAGAGACACAATCTTCAGCGCACAAGCTTAATAGATCAGTTTTGCACGAGCTTTCAAGTTTGCATGTAGCGTTAATGCAATAATAACGAGTTCACTATAACTTCCTTTAACATCGCTAATTTTTTTGACGCGCAATTAACTTGCACGCGTCCTGTCTGACCCTCCGTCCATTTTGTAGCGCGGGAAAATGTCGGTGCGTTCAGTTATTTTTGAGCCACGGAGCGGAAAAAAATAGCGAGCAGAAATGGACAAAGGAAAGGGTACATTATGGAAAGCCCATGTCCAAAGCCATGGCAAGTCATTCTCCCGACATGACAAGACTAGCCGTGAGTCATCATCCCTGCAGCATAAGTCTTTTGGCAATCTTGCATTCAGAGGGGTGGAGCTTCACTTCTGTGTTAGGATTACAGTATAGTGCATTGATAACATAACATGTAGATTGTTACTGTAACTGGGATAAAAGCTCAGCAGAAAGGAAAGATGGTAAGAAGGAAGTTGAGCAAACTAATTGTCCAGTCATGCTATAAAAACATGAAACTAATCTGTTTGGGGTACACTTATTAATCATACTTGCCAACCTTGAGACCTCCGTGCCTGCCTACTTTATGGGTTATAGATAAACCTATGGATAACGGAGACATATATAATAGTCTCCTTTTCAGGTGAGAGAGGATGCTAAAGGCAGTGCCTTTAAGGCACGCCCCCAATATTGTTGTCCGGGTGGAAATCGGGAGAAATTCAGGAGAATGGTTGCCCCGGGAGATTTTCGGGAGGGGCACTGAAATTTGGGAGTCTCCCGGGAAAATCGGTTATTGTTATTAATGATGGAAAATAAAATGATCTGCGATTAATTATTTTAATAGTTTGACGGCCCTAGTTTTAATACATGGAGACCTTTAAAAAATCTGCACCTGTGTATTTTAAGTCTTTAATTTCACTTGGAAAATTCCAGTAACTTCTATCAATGTAAAGTCTCATCAGAGAAGTTTAAATGTATTGTGTGGTATTTTAATATCTGAAAGGTTGCTTGGATCTAAAAGAACAAAACGTCAATACTACAGTTACATTTTTCATTGATTTTGCAGTAAAAATTGTAAGAATAGCAACAATATATACTGTAAGTTGTAAAGTACAATACTGCTTACCTGCAGGCTTAATAGGGTACACAAGAGGATAGCCAATTGTCTCACACCAGCTGACCGGAAAGATGTCCAAAGAATCCACATGAACTATCAACTCCGGCATGGGCTGCTTGAGTCCTACATTAATGCGGGTAAAAATATCAGAGTTTCACCTCCCTTAAACGATATTCTGCTTGAGCGACAAAAATATGTTAGAATGAATGACCTGTGATTATATGAATTAAATGTAAAGAAATACTATTGTCCTCATTTTTTCCTCAATAGTAGAGGTGACAAGGCTTAAAGCCCAGTAATTTTAGATTTTAAATGCATACAATATGTACTTTCATCCACTGAAGTAAACACATTCTTTCACCCTCGTTCTCACCTTCCAGGCTGAGCCAAATGTATTGCCCTTTGACCCTGGTGACTGTTGCCACGTGGATGTTCTCTGGGGACAGCAGGTTGACAGCCTCCAGTTTCATGGACTCTTTGAAGCTGTGTTCGGACATCTCCTGTTTAAAAACAAACAATTAAATGATTATTTTTACATCCGTAAAGTGTCAAAGTGCAAAGGTGACGTCTATAGATTTCACCTTAATGATTAGACAAAAACTACACCAACGATTTCTTGGAACCTTTGTGCATACAAGTAGGTTGCACATGTGTATAGCAAAAACACATACAATGTCACTGCATACATGAAGGAATTAATTTTCTCTCATTGCTGTCTTATTTCAATCTAACAGTTAACACCACACACTATAATGCAACAGAATTGTATTTTTTTTTTTTGCATTTATTTCTTATAAGGCCGTTTGCCCTCTCCCAAAAATTAGTACAGCAGAGGATTTTCTCAAGGACACACACACACACGCACACACACTCAGGCGCACGTACACAATCTCCCAAAGTGGATGTGGAATATAATTATTTGTCCCGCTACTTATAAGTATCCAAAAATAATCAAATCAAGCGACAAAATCAAAGGCTCCAGGGTGTGCTTGCTCATAAAAAAGCGTGCAAATATCGACACTTGTATAGTTACTGTGATCGCTCCTCCCACCAGTAATTATTGAGACCTTCCACCTTGCACAGTAGAAACAATCAGAAGATTTAGAATAAGCCACAACACAGTAAAACTGTAATAATGCAGAGTTGTCTTATGAAGTGATGGTTCTTGCAAAGGTGCCAAAGTAACGGATGCCGGCCAACCTCACTAAATCTCACTTCCCGACGGCAATGGCTCATTTGCTAGTCTGCTCAACTTAACTCTTAACCAATGGGTGTGTGGTTACTGGTTAGAGCCCAGCATTTGCTGCACTGGGCAGCGCGGAATTCTCACTGTTACACTTGTAAATAACACTGTGCTTTATCAGGAATGTCTTGTGTTGAAATGACGACAACAATTGATCCAAAGTTCTTCGCTTTGAGTTCTTTCCTTGTTTACACATTGTGCTGTAAATGTAATTATGATGTCAGTCTTTTTTCCTAATGTTTAGGAAGTAGTTAATATGAAACTGTATTTCTCAAGAAAACCTTTTTTAATTCTGCTGACATGCTAATAAGCGCAAAAAAGTAATGGAAAAAAGACTGATTACTAATACACTAGTGCCTCAATTTATGGGCTTAATTGGTTCAGTAACAAAGCTCTGATCCAAAATCTCAGATGAACGTCTTCGATTGAAATTATTTGAAATCAGTTCAATTGGTGCTTGCCTCTACAAAACAGCACAATTTCAACATGTAACATGCCTTTTAAGAAGAAAAACAATCTGCTCGATGGGATATTGTAAGTATACAATATACAATAAATATTGTATTAAAACAATACTGTAGAATGGACTACAGCCTAGTGGTTAGAGCAGGGGTGGGCAATTAATTTTCACCGGGGGCCGCATAAGCAACCCGAGCACTGCTGGAGGGCCACACGACAATATTTCAATTAAATTTTGCTCAATATTATTTTTGATATACCGTAAGATAAATAATAATGATGATAATAATAATAATAATTAATAATAATAATAATAATTTAATTTAACCTAACTTAACTTTATACAAAAGCAGATTGCTTTTGATGGTCACTTTATCCTGCATTATCCAACATTTTTCCCCATCAGATTTGGACAACCATCTGTTGTTAAAAATAGTTTTTAATCATATTTATTTTATATTGTTTTTTATATTGGTTTTATATGTAATTGTTTTTTCTTTTTATTCAGTCATTGGTGGAGCTAAGGATAATATTTGAATATTGTTTGTAATATTGTTGTGCAGCACTTTGGAAACATTTTGTTGTTTAAATGTGCTATATAAATAAAGTGGATTGGATTGTCACACCTGCCAGCTTGTCCCAACACCCATTTACCTCTGTGAACAAGTCATTACCTGTGGTTGTCTCTTCAATTGACTGCATCAGAGCTCTCATCCAAAGTTAGCGAAAAACAGCCCATGTCTCCGGGCATTATCAGCGCAACAAAGTCCAATAAGCACTCCTTAATAAACTCTCCGTCAGAAAACGCCTTACTTTTTCTGGCGCTTTTGTGAGAAATGACGAAACTTGTCCTGACGGCTGCATCTCTGGGGGTGTGAAATATGGCACAAAGTCCTTGTTGGGTTTGCAGTTTTACCATCAACGCATCAGCCTCCCTTGTGCGCGCTTCATCAGACACATTCCGGTATTTTCCCTCGTGTTTCTTCGTGTAGTGGCGATTAAAATGATATTTAAACACAGCAAGCTGTGTACCACACATTAAGCACACGGCTTTACCATTAATTTATGTAAAGAAATACTTGGCAGTCCATGTGTTGTTGGAAACACGCCATTCGTCATCAACTTTTCTTTTTTTAGCGTCTCATCACTTGTCTCTATGCACCTTCACTCACAGGTTCCCCCCGGACATACGGCACAAATAACACATTTCAAAATAAAAGCAGCACAGTTGTATTGCGCGCACGACATAGATGTTTTTTAAACTTTATTTTGTAATTTGTAATTGCGCCGTTCAATTCACTCACAATCGCACACGCGCATACGTCCACACGGAAGTAATACAAATAACGCTTTTCAAAACAAAAGCAGCACCGTTGTATTGCACACTCGACATAGATACTTTTTAAAATTTATTTTGTAATTTATGATTGGCCTCACGCGGGCCGGACAGGGATGCGCAAAGGGCCGGATGCGGCCCGCGGGCCGTACAATGCCCAGGTCTGGGTTAGAGTGTCCGCCCTGAGATCGGTAGGTTGTGAGTTCAAACCCCGGCCGAGTCATACCAAAGACTATAAAAATGGGACCCATTACCTCCCTGCTTGGCACTCAGCATCAAGGGTTGAAATTGGGGGTTAAATCACCAAAAATGATTCCCGGGCGTGGCCACCGCTGCTGCCCACTGCTCCCCTCACCTCCCAGGGGGTGATCAAGGGTGATGGGTCAAAATGCAGAGAATAATTTTGCCACACCTAGTGTTCGTGTGACAATCATTGGTACTTTAACTTTAACTTAACAAACAACTACAGTAGTTTTATGAAGTAATATAATAATAATGTACAAAATGTACCTTGAGCGTGGACTTCTACAGTACCTCCTTTAAACTGCTTCTCCTTCAAACACACCATCAGCACCTTCTCCATATTTTCATGGATAAATATTAATCGTTTATATATTATTTTAACGTCCTTGGCTGGCTTTAGACTCATTTTGCTTCAGTATGGCACAGACCAGCAGTGATACCCTCGAATTGCTTCGCCAAGTTGGCTAGCTACACACTCTGTCATGTTTTTAATTATATATTATTTAATTCAATGAATATCATATGCTTCTTCTTTTCAGCACTGTCCTTCAAACTCATTTTCTTCCTTCCCATGGTTGAAAAAAAAAGTTATGTCCATCTCTAACTACAAATTTATGCTCGCGAGTAAGGCCAGACGTATTGGTCGGATCTTACAGGGTTCACTGTGACATTTGCTACGCCAACTAAGGATGTGGATGCCTGTAAGTAAATGTGTTGCTTACAATTTAAAGCATAACAATTGGCTTAGTGACAGCTCTTATCTCAAAACACTCTTAAGTTGGGGCACTTCTTAAAGGGGGTGATATTATGATTCTTTTTCTACATTTAAAACACTTCCTTGCGGTCTAACTAACATGTAATTGTAGTCCTATGGTCAAAATATTGCATAGATTATGTTTTACAGATCTTCTTCAAGCTGCTTTCTGACAGTCTCGTTAAGATGTGGCTTTTGTTGGCGGTCTTATTTACGAGCCTCCACTTCGACTGCGTCTTCTCCCTGTCATATTTTGTTGTAGTTTTTAGCGCTTCCATAGCAAGTCTTCTGAAAGATTAAGTTAGAACTATACGCTGCTTTGTTGGGGTGTCAAAAAAATAAATATTTTTTAATGAAATGCAATTCGTATTTGTCCATCCATCCAGTTTCTACCGCTTGTCCTTTTTGGGTTCGCAGGGGGCTTCTAATTTGTAACAATTCTTAAATTTATTTTAAAAAATAAAACGTTGATTTAAAAAAAAGAAATAATAATAAAAAAATATGTTTCTCCTCCAAATCTGTCCTATCCAGCCACTTTAGCAAACTTTATATTTGGGTATAATTTTCTTTTAAGTAATATAGAAATGTATCAAAGCTGTTTATCTATTTTATGGAGGAATATAGTTAATCGTAGAACTGGCACCTAGTGTTCTAAGTATTGATTTTGAATCGAGAACCGTTTTGAATTGAGAATCGATTCTGAATCGAATCGTTACCCCCAAAAATGTAATCGTATCGAATCGTGTGGTGCCCAAAGATTCACAGCCCTACTAATTTTTATGAGAAATGGCAACAGCGGAGGATGCATGTGCATGTACGAGCCAGTCTGCCCCACAACAGGAGGATAGAGGAAAAGACGTAGCTTATTGACTACATCGTCGGACTACAATGGCATGGGGGCGCAAAGCACTTTGGTTACATTTTTACCATACATGGACAATCCGCCGACGTCACACCCGGCGAAAACGTCACACCTGGCGCAAATGCCAAACGACTTGTTTGTGGGAAGTATGAAGGAAACTAAGATTGTTTTATACATGTACATATCTTTGCATGCCTCCACAGTTTGATTTCAAATGTTCAGGACTTAATACAGATGTCAAACACACAACAGCAGGTACTGTCAGGTTAGAAAAGTTGGTTTTGCCTAATAGAGCCCCTTTAAGTAGAGGTACCACTGTATGGATAACATGAAAGAATGCAGGCCTCCTAACAAGTACCTTTCGCATGCTGTATTCCCATAACAACAGAGAAATATTAGTAACCATTAATAGCATTCACATTTGCTTGTCACTGACACTTCCTTACTAGATGTTAAAGGTGATGTTGACTTACATTTGGGAAACAGTGTTGAGGAGCTGCCTCGGCTTCACAGTGTTTCAGGTAATCTGCCCAGTCGAAGTCTGGACCCTGGTACCCTGTACACGACACAGAACATAGAGAAGACATTAATGGGGGTTATTCAGAAAGATGGGACCAATGCAAGTTGGAGTGAGCTCCTAGTGAAGTTAGTATATCAGTATGAGTGATCTTATCAGGTCTTGATTATGAGGAAAACTATTTGTCTATAACAGACCTGGTGGTGGGCTAAGGGGGAGTCCATTTTTGAGACTCCACTGTGCAGGAAAGATCCCTGGACTGTTTCTGTGGCACAGGAAAGACCGCCCAGAACCTTCAGACTCCTCAATGCCACAAAGGTCATCCATTGTCACCAGGAAGTATAGCTTATTATACACCTAAAGATAAAATACATATTTTTAAATGTAGTTTTTCTGTTCATTTGACATGAACAAACACGCATTTGAAAGCCAATGGACTTCTTATATTACCTTGGCGACAGTGGCGGGCCTGATAGATATAGGAGCGGCAGGGTCGACCGCTTCTAATTTCATTCCTTCTTTGAAACAATGCGCAGCGATGACAGGCTGGTCCTAGGACAACCACACAAGAGCAAAAACCTCTCTTAGACCATGTTGAATACACAGTTCACCAACTCTGTGCTTCGGACTAACTGTTGTCAGTACCTTACTGAGCTCTGCTGTCAGAGCTTCATCCTGAGGCAGGTCAATGATCCTCTGCCTCACCTCCTCCCACTCTTCCTCTGTTCGCAGGGCCATCAGTCCTGAAATAAACACACACAAATCAGCCGGAGAAACTACTTAATAAGTGTAAATAAAATCATTGTGTTTTTTTTCATTAATATGTTAGGATACGTTATAGCAAGGATCACAAACACCACAGTGCAATCTTGTTGTAAATATAGAGTATTAGGGACACACAATGTTTGACTTTAGGTTTAAAATGGCTTTAAAACAATACTGCCTGAATGCTGCATCAGAATGAAGGAACACGATGCGGAGTTGATATCGCAATTAACACTTTTGAAGAATACTTTTGAAGTCTTGAAGAATATCAATCACATAAAACAAAGCTGTCATTTTAAATAAAAATAATTTTCAAAAACCACTCATTCTCTAGTGTCATGACTATTGATGTGCATTAGTAACTGAAATAAAATTAACATACTACAAGACTCCTATTTATAGTGCCTGAATTAAATTTGCCCTTCTATTTTATCCAGTCCAATCCAATTTAGAGAGCACTTTAAAAAGAACAAAAATACCCAAGTGCTGTACAGAATAATGAAAGAGAAACATAATCAAAAGCACATGCATTAACAAACAGAAAACAGAAAAAAATATATCTAAAAACAATAAGTTCTCTCTTCAGAATTTGCACACAGCCCCTGATGTTTGTATGTAAAATATTTTTTATGTTCAGTGTTTGAGGTGAGATAAAAAATAACCCAACAAACCAGAACAATAAACGTTTTATTATCTAAATTCAAGTTACAAAGGTAAATATATATTATTACAAAAACAGTTATAAAACACTTAAAGAATCATACGTTTACTAAAATGAATAGTAATCGTACTCGGGGTGGAATCTTTAGGCACCTCACAATTCAAGCCTATGGTTTTATTATAAATTTACGATTTACCCTAAATTCATATGTATGTAAGGCTCATTGGGTCACTTCTGGTTTTCAGACAAGACTGCACACAGCATAGATGTATAAGACTAGATATGTGTGCACTGTAGCAGTTTCTTAAGCGACGTGCCTACGTAGTAAACAATCATCCTTGTTGTTTTAGTTTCCGTGCCTTCTAAAACCACGGCATTCCCAGACACTTTGGACCCAGTGGCCTAAAGCAGAACCCAGCTCAAAGAGGTGTCATACCTACCTATTCATATCTATGGCTTACAGTGTTGCTGAGTGGATATTATTTTCTACTCTAACTTAATAATCCAGCTGGACTTCTGTTGAAATGTAAAAATAACTAATTGTTTTTGTTGTTTTGCTACTTTAAATGCAGCTACCTTAGCGGTTATCATGGCTATGTCTTCTTTTGCTGTGTTTTTTCCTCAGTGTGTGTCCGTGCTAGTGCCGCATTTTAGAAATGTCTGCATTACTTTATTTGACATTTTTTTAATTATTTAGAATTGTGACGTATCTAAGAATTGAATATATTTTTACCACCTCTATATCATACTGGAATAAAGTTTGAGTGAATGTCAAAATGTATACGCAAACAAAGGCAACATAAGAGGAAAAATACTTGACTTACTTTATTCTTGTAACTCTAATACGTTTCATTTTTCTTTTCAGTGTGCCCTTTATAATCTGTAAACTTTTAACTCCAATACTTAAAATATATACCATCAAGCATTTTTTTTCGGAATAACATTAGTGAGAGTGCTTGACTCTACCAGCAGATCAATAACATTAACATATTCAATGTTCTTCTTTTGTTTTCCAAGAATAAATAGAATTAGTAATTGTGAGCCATGTCGGAGCCACTGACCGGAAGGAGGCCTGAGGGTGCAGGCATGCTCTTGAGCCCAGCCGGGTGGGTGGAGGCGTGGGTGGAGGTAAAAGAGCCAGAGGGTTGCGGGTGTGTCCGGTAGACCCTCGGTGCCGAATAGCCGCAGCTTCAGTCTTCCTCCGACGTTCTCCTCGATCTTTGCAGCCCAGGCCAGCCCCGGGTCAACACTGTCCTGCAGCTCCACATAGCACCCGGCGCTCAGCAGCTCCATTGGGTCTCGACCACGCTGAGGCTGAGAGATATGGGAGTTAAATGTGGACATGCGAGTGCACACACTAAAACAGTGTACTGTACGGTGAGGACATTTCACACTGAATGTGTCTCATGACTAAGTGGCAGAAGCACAGTCACTGAAAAACAAATATCAGCCTCTAAATATTCCCAATAAATCTAAAAATTGGAGATTTTAATGGTTTTTGCTTTCTCTTAAAAAGGTTGACAAGGTATTTATCCACCGGGACAATACAATATAAAACAAACATGACAGTAACTAAACAACTTAGGGTACAAACTGTGACTTTGCTCTTATACTAAGGATGGTTTTATTTTTCCTCTTCCTCTTCCTGTAATTTTACAGCAGTTTCATTTTTACCAGTCGGCAAATCAGTAGTGTTACAGAGGAACGTTCTTGGCACAGACACACAGACGAGAAAGAAATGCAGCTCCAGCTCCACCCAGCAAGTGAGTCATCTCTGTAGGGCAGCTGCTGCGATTCCCTCGCCTTACCATTTCCAGCAGGCTGGCAGGCGCGCTGCACTCCTCGGCCAGGACCTTCTCCAGCAAAGCCTCCCAGTCCTGGCGCTTTTCACGCACACCTGTGGTGGAGTCATACATACCGTACATAAAGACATTTAGCATCCAACAGAACAGTTTGGACTTGCATCAATCAGCTGGAAGATCTATCTACAATATCAGATTTCATTTATCATATTAGATGTAGCTAAAACAATTCATCAAGCTACACTGTTGAAAGGATAAATCCACTAATTAATATTACATATATTTAGGGATGGGTACTTTTAACATTTGAACCGATACGGTGACAATTCCCGGTACCTGGGAATCGATACCTGTCCTCAACATACCTTTGTGGAACTTTTTTTGCACTATCTTGATTTTGTACACTTCTGACTCTCATTTGCAAGTATTATATCGTAGACTTTGCATTAGGGCAACAACGATTAGTCGACATAGATTTGTTATTGCTGACCAGTTGCTTAAAGTAGCTGTAGAACGGAAAAGCAAGTTGATTTTTAATGTTTAATTGTGTTTTACTGTATCCATTAAACCATATACAATTGTATTTCCAATCCGCAAAGTATGTGAAAATACCGTCAAAACATCACAAAATGCCACAATTTCAGACGGACATTTTGAATATTCCGCTTCGAATGTCTCTGGCAATTTCCGTAAATTCGAGGTTAGATGACGTCACAAATGGAACGCTTCTGCACTCTGACCAAATCAGCAGATCAGTCATACCGGAAATATGCAAAAATAAGAAAGAGATGTGCTGTCTATCATTCAAAATACCTGTGCTGATGCTGCTGCATCGTGTCTCAGCCCGTCAAGGTTATTCTACATTATATATCATGCCTCTCATCTGGATAATAGGAGGATTTAGCCATGAATCTAGAAGTTGTTCATCTGTGACATTCAATTTATACCCGGAGATAGGGACAAAAACACGACAACTGAAGACGGTGTCTGCAGGCAGCAATTTTTCCTTTTAACCCTACGTGAAGATTATGAATATATTTTAATCTAAATGGGAAAATATGAACATTCTATCAGTCGGCATCGCTGTGAGAGCAGACATTTTACAATTAGGCGATCGTTTTATTATGTTCGCAGTTTCTATTTCTTGTTTAGCACTTAGCATTACTGCTACATGATGCTATACTGTTTTACTAAAGCTGGATTTGTTTAGCACACATCTTCTAAAACTTGTAGCTCACACTCCTTATAGTCAGGCTAAAAATTATAAGGTTTTTTTATAAGGTATTTTGATCATATCTATTTTGTCGCAAACTTTGAAAGTCTTTGGGTGGTATAAATCAGATATATGTGATAATAGCTTCAAGATAAAGGCAACTTGTTTTTCCATTCTACTGATACTTTAATGTAATTGTAATTGATAGACTGGCAGGAATGTTCATGTTTTCATTTGTATTCCTTTAGGTCAGGGGTCGGCAACCCAAAATGTTGAAAGAGCCAAATTGGACCAAAAATACAAAAAAAACAAATCTGTTGCAAAAAACTATACACCTCATATTAGTGTTATAATGAAGGCAACACATGATGTAAGTGTCTATATTAGCTATATTAGCCTACTATCAAAATTACTATTTGTCCCAGGCGAATGCAAATCTTCGTTGACAGAAATGTTGAAATGTAATATTTATTTTACACATTTTTACAAAATTGGAAAACATTAGTAAAATGGAGGCTTCTCAGAGGGTGAGATAACTCCTGGAAGTTACTGGCTTAGAATGGCCAAAGGTATAGATGTTTGTTTCCAAGTTAAAGGAAAGCAGGCTGTCTTCTTCGAATGGATTTATTACAATCTTTGCAAGCTGTGTAACGTTTGCTGTGGTCTATAACGGCACACAAACAACTGTCATAAATGCAGCCAATATTGCATACAGATAATGTGTAAAATTAAATACAGAGGACATAAGTAAAATAAATTTAGAGCTCAAATATACCTACAAACAAGGCATATTGATGCTAGCCTAAATAGCATGTTAGTATCGATTAACTTGCAGTCATGCACTGACCAAATATGCCTGATTAGCACTCCAACAAGTCAATAACAACAAAGCTCACTATTGTGCATTCACGCACAGCATAAAATGTTTGGTGGACAAAATGAGACAAAGAAGGGGTGACATAAAACACGTTTTACTGTGGCAGCGTGGGAGAAAGTTGCACGTAAACGAACTACGGTGAGTTCATGGACTGCCGTAATTAGTAGGAAAAAAACGGCGCCCGCCAAATACTCTCATCAGTGAAGCATGTTTAATACAAACAATGGGATTTCTAACAATTAGGAAGGTTTGTGCCATGTTTGTCCTCCTCCAGGAACCATATTAAAACAAAACATTTATTTTTTCCCCATCTTTTTCCATTTTTATACATTTTTGAAAAAGCTCCAGGGAGCCACTAGGGCGTCGCTAAAGAGCCACATGTGGCTCTAGAGCTGCGGGTTGCTGATCCCTGCTTTAGGTAAATAATTGCAGCTAAATAACCCCAACAATATTGGAAAACAATACTTTGGTTGTACTGCAAGTCATGTTTACAAGACATCTTGCACTTTAAGTCTGTT
Organism: Entelurus aequoreus; assembly: GCF_033978785.1. Classification (NCBI taxonomy): domain Eukaryota; kingdom Metazoa; phylum Chordata; class Actinopteri; order Syngnathiformes; family Syngnathidae; genus Entelurus; species Entelurus aequoreus. Next base: position 30,407,087 of record NC_084731.1, on the reverse strand, counting down.
GATTTATTTTTCATACTTTGTGTGATAAAGTAAAACCATTCATTAATCAGTCATTTATGTTTGTTTCGTTACCATTGAATTTATTATAATTTTTATTTTTTTATTTTTTTATTTATTTATTTTTTTAAAGTTTTTAAAATTAGTTAAAATCAAGTCGCGGACTCAACGTTACACTGAAACGTGTACAGCAAATCATAAGCAATAATCGCTGAATAGTCGACTTAAAATAATCGTTCATTGCAGCTCAACTATGCAGGCATCTGCAATTCCAAGACGTTAGATGGCAGTAGTGTATAGAATAAGGCAGGCCTACTCAACTGGCTGCCCGCAGGCCATATACAACCCGCCAAACCCTTTAATTTGGCCCGCCGGACATAGGCTTGATAAAACCTTTCACACTAAGGTGGCTCATGTATGCAGTATTCGCGCTACCCCGCAGGGGGAAACAGCGAGGTATATGTGTCACAATGAAGCAGCTGTAGAGAGAGTGCAAGAGGACTACTCATCCAACCCTAAAAAAAAATCTAAATAAATGGCGAAAATCAGACATTTAACAACAACTGGACAACAAAGTATAAATGTTCTGCACCGAGCAAGTGCTCGAGTCATTGTTTCCTGTCGGACGTTTTAAGTGGCGGACACAGTGTTCGAGACAAGATATTTATGTTTGTTTTGTATTGCTGACTTCGTAATGTCTTTTGTATTTGTGGTTGTGTTGTTTTTTTGGTATGAGAGTAACTTAGGCGAGCGCTAAATTTGACCAGTAGAGTGCAATAATGCTACACCTTAGGTTTAATTGTGATGAGTCACATATATATACATTGTGTGCAATGTTTGATGTAGAACATTGTTTAAATTCTATACGCGTAAACATCTGTAGTTTATTGTGTGAATGTATTAACACTAAACCTATTTTATTTATGTAAAATACACAATGGACATTATTTATGTGAAACACTCAATGGACGTTATACTTTTGTAATGTTCACTTTAAGTCTATATTTGTTTACCTAAATTAAGGAAGAAGTGTCAAGAAATAAATCTAAAAAAGGAAAATTATTCAAAAGTGGGAACATCAATCCTCAATAAAACTTCTGGATCTTTCGTTTCTTCATGCTGTGAGCTATCTGTCTAGCTGCACACGCTGGAAACGAGTAGCAAGGGCAGAATAATTAATTTAGTAACAGTGCATTGTGAGTGTTGATGTGTTTACTTTGCAATTAAGTAAATGCAGTTTCCAAGGAATATAACCAGCGGGGGCCCTCTTCATTATGTGGTTGAATAGTACTGGACTACAGTGTGTTGCCTAGTTAGGAAGTAGTCTTTGCCATGAAGCTGAATAGGCCCGTCTAGTCTTATTCTGCGCCCTACAAAGTGTTTGTACCGTAAATTTTGTACTTATTACACACCAGCTGTTTGATCCGAACATGCCTCCTTTTTCAATACCAAATTTCGAGGTGGTAAAATTGCCATGTAAAATAGCTAATACTAATATGGCATATGGCAAAACGAATGTAAATTAGCATCGAGCTAGCGCATTTTGGAAAAGTGGAGCCTTATTTATCATTCAAGCTTTTTCTATCAGACATACTTACATTATTGGCATGGATTAGCCCGCTGAATTGGCTCTGAGTGCTGCTTGAGTGATTGTTTGCGTGCTAAGTGCTTGAGCCGACGCCGAGACTACGAGTGGCTAGATGTGGTTTGATTTGACGTGAATCGACACTTAGTACCGGCGGAATTCCGACGGTCCCTATATAAGAACATAATTCCCTACATCCCTACATATATTACATACTATAATATAATGGATATAAGTCTGTAGTGAATAATGTATGTGTGTGTGGTCCATTTGGTTCTTTGTAGAGAAAACTGTGTTTGTTTTGCATTTGATTGTGCAACGGTGCAATTGGAGCAAACAAGCAGTGCTGCAAATACACAAAGACAGCAAGACCAATTGAGCTTTTTAGATTTTGATCTAATCACAAATACAAAATTGTCTCCCAATTGGCATCATTATGGCTTTTACTTCTCTTGCTTGATGCACTAGGGCTGCTGTAAAGCTTAAGATCGAATTGTCTAAAATGTAAGCTGCAGCTGTAGAATATAACAATACCACAGCATCTAATGAGATGGCAGTGAATTATCAACAAATGCAACGCAAGTTAAATTCCTCCCTAAATAAGAAAGTCAAAAAACTGTCCAACAGTCTCACCCTCTGGGGCTCTCATGGTCTTTCCATGCTGGCGGCTCCAGCCCAGCGGGTGTAGGTCGGCGGTCATGATGTCACACCAGAAGTCAGCACTGCGGTTATCCTGGTATCCTTCATAGCGGAGCAGCAGCAGCTGGCCACATGTAGTGATGATACTGGCCACCCAATAAGGACCGTCAGCCTCCGAGCGCACACACACCTCTAACTTCATGCCTGGAGTCAAGCCTGTCTGCAGACCCTGGTCCACCTGAAACCAACATGATGCTTACATTCAGGAACTTATGCTCAGAAGGAAGTAAATTCAAGAACTGCTAATAACCAAATGATGCTCAAAAAGTGTGAGTTTGCTTTCGGAGATCAAATGGATAAGAGGTTTGTGCCGCTCCATCCACTTGAAATTTGAAATGCCTGCTCTGTTAATAGTATTTACTAGTGTTTGTGCATCATTGAGTTAAACAGCCTCAGGAAAAATGTGGCATGTTTTTTAGAGGGGGATAGTAGATCTTGAAGGGAGGGCAGTGAGTTGAAATACACTACTGGAAAAATGTGTTTGGCCTTGTACCAACCAAGAGATAAATCTTTGTATCTTTGTGCTCTTGGGATGTAACGATATTTAATGTCACCAAAGTTATCACGGTATTGTTGAATGTTCTCAGAAAGTACTACAGAAAGTAAACAATTAAGTATTTTACTTAACCTAAATAGTAAATAGTCACAATATATTTTCCTTTATAGAATAAACATTATGTTTTGTATCAAGTCTGCACATGTGCAGTAACATGGAATAGTCCATTGCTGGAGAATGGAGGGGGGAGCTGTCAAAACGATCATGACTGACTAAAGCAGGGGTCCCCAAACTTTTTGACTCCGGGGGCCGCATTCGGTTAAAACAATTTCGCCGGGGGCCGGGTTGTATATATATATATATACATATATATATATATATATACATATACATACATATATATATACATATACATACATATATATATACATATACATACATATATATATATATACATACATACATATACAGTATATGTATATATATATATGTACATATGTATACATACATACTTACATACATACATACATTCATACATACATATATACATATGTATGTATATGTATATATATTCCTCACGCACTAATCGACTGAAATTGACCCAACACTGCGGCGCGAGCGTGATGATGTCACTTTATCGATGGGAAAATAAATTTTTAGACAATATGATTTGCCTGAGCGGCTAGGAGACACCGAGAGTAACAAGCTGTAGAAAATGGATTAGAAAGGACAGATTTTAAAAAATAATAATTAAAGAAAAAAAGAAAAAACGTTTTTTTTTTAAACTTGGGACTTCCTGCGGGCCGGATTTTGGATGCTGGGCCGTAGTTTAGGGACATCTGGATTAAAGGGTAACTGCACTCTTTTTTTTTTGCCTATTCACAATCATTACAAAAAGACATGACAACGGATTTTTTTTTTGCCTATTCACAATCATTACAAAAAGACATGACAACGGATATCATTCTTTATCTAAATGGGAATATCTGAACAATCGTAATAGTCGTCATCCGAATGACAGCAGACATTGTACAGTAAGTGATGTTTTATTATGTGTGTTGGCTCTCATAAAGTCTGCAGTGAGTAGAAATCAGTGACGCAGTGGGGGAAAAAAGCAAATGTGATGCATTTTTTAAGTTATGCGCCGCTTATTCTTAAAATCAAAATATGTAATTATTAAATGTTAATATAAATGTGCCTGTTTTTGTCAGGGCTGTATAAACAGAATAGAGCAGATCCCATAGGCTCCATTGTAAGCAGACTTTTGATCGCATGTTTTTAAATATTTGAAATGCATGAAAAAAAATACATCTGTTGTCTTGTCTTTCATTATGATTGTGAACGATAGGCAAAATAAAAATAAAAAATGCAGTTCTCCTTTAAGCATTTTCCTGTATTTTAAACGCATACATTGAGACAAAAAAAAAGGTTTTAAATATAAGAAAGCGTTACTAATCGTTTTTATTAAATGATTGGTGGCTACTACAAATCCTGGCAACTACCAGTACCTGTTTTGTCTAATGGTAGTATGCCCCATGTAAAGGTCTTCACATCTCTCTGGACCGAGTCTGTAGGTTCAATGTGTATAAAATTAAATAGCTTAGTTGCTCAGACAGCCATGTGTTTGGAAAAAGTTTAAATTGGGGCATGATATTTGTAAAGTGGAAAGACGGTAATTAGGTTTGCGCAATATAGACAATATAAATTATATGAATTTCACCGACGATAGAGCTTTTAATACTATGGTCATATCGTGATAATGCAAGTTGGTGACACATGCTAGCTGTGTCCTGCAAATTTGACAGCGACAAGTGAACAAAGGCGTCCTCAACGCCATTTAGCATCCTCGCTAACGGCTATCATGCCTCCATAACGCAGCTTCTAAAATCACAATTTCTCGCCTGCATAGCGGCAAATAAACTAAGTTTCTTACACGTATCATTATCACTGGAGGAAAATTAATAGCTAAACATGTTACATTACACACCATAGGATGATACAAAAAAGCATAGCCGACTCCCAAGCTAGAGGTCTTGTTAATGTTAACAGGGGTAGGCGGATCGATACAAATATCGACAGTAGCGATACCAAGTATATATCGACAAACATGATCGATACTAGAGTGATTAGACCTATATTTTTTATTACCACAAAATATATTTTTTTCAGTTTTGTTATCATTTACAAACTCAGGAAATAAGAGTCATTAACGTTTTTTTTGGTAACACTTAAGTATGGGGAACATATTCACCATTTATTAGTTGCTTATTAACATGCAAATTAGTAACATATTGGCTCTTAATTAGTCATTATTAAGTACTTATTAACAGTGTTGGGTTAGTTACTGAAAACCAGTAACTAGTTACAGTTACTTTAGTTCAAAAGGAACTCAGTTACTAACTCAGTTACTTACACCAAAAAGTAATGTGTTACTGTGAAAAGTAACTATTTAGTTACTTCTTTTTTTAAAGCTCCCATTAATGCCCTTTTAGCCTTCATTTCAGTACTGTTATTGCAGTGGAGAATAATACAATGTGTTAATCAACTTGACATGCATTTGCATCACTGAACTCTGCTAAGCAATGTGGTCTACATACAACACACAAAGACAAAGATATGTTTCAAAGGGCCAACTTATTTCAGGCCAGAACAAATTGACAAAACTATTTTAAATAGCTGCAACATAACATACATAAGTAACAAACAGCATAATAACAACATAGCTGTAAACGAAATACGTACTTTAACTTTATTTTTACATACCAAAGCCTAACCAGGCGTTTTTTCTCTCAAGGAATTCTGAAATAAAATCATGTCTGAAGCCCAGAACACCCTACACATTTCCCCAGTTTTAGTTTAGAGATAAGGAAATATTGGCCTGGCCCACTAGGATCCCTCTTTATGTTTGTGAACTTTATTTTTTATACATTTAGAGTGATGTGATAATCAAACATTCTAGAAGTCTAGAAATAAAGAGTATATAAGAGAATTGACAGAGTGTGTGTACTATAATTCATAATAACATTGATTTTGATTCAATATTATGTTTTGAGCAATGACAGTTTGAAAGAAAAAAAAACAGCTTTGTTTTATTAGTCAACATTGTAACGTTTTCTAAATTACATTTCACCTTTAAGCTTCTTTATTTCACTTTTGTTATGTTTTTGTTTGTTTTAATAGTAATTTTAGAAAGTGCTGTGGGCCTTTAAAACATTAGCTGTGGGCTGCAAATGGCCTCCGGGGCACACTTTTGACACCCCTGCTATAGATAATAAGAAATTTAATCTGATAAATCTATCGATAAAAAGCTGAGCCTGGCGACGCATGCGCGTTAACAACTCTCTCGCTCTGTCTGTCTCCCCCCCTCCCTCACGAATGCGGCTGCGCGCACCCCTCCCCTCCCTCCCTTCCCACACTCAGACACACACACACAGCGCGGCTCCGTGTGACACAAGAGATTCAGAAGAACGACACCGTAGCGCTGCCACAAAACACACTCAGATCTTCTGTTTCAAGCCAATACTACATAAAAAGTAACGTAAAATAATGCAGTAACGCATCATGTAGTAACGGTAACTGAGTTACTGAATATAAAAAATAACGCGTTAGATTACTAGTTACCGCCGAAACTAACCGCGTTACAAGGAAAAGTTAGTCCCAACACTGCTTATTAATGCCTTATTCTGCATGGCTTTATTATACAACAACCCTAACCCTAATCCTAACCCTCTAACCCTAACACTAACCAAATAACTCTAAATTAAGTCTTTGTTACTTACAATATGTTCCCCTAGTGTCCAAATAACTTTTAATTAAGTCTTTGTTACTTAGAATATGTTCCCCATACTAAGGTGTTACTGTTTTTTCTTTTGTTTAATTATTTTGCATGATCGTTTTTATTATTAATGTTTAATATTGATATTTTGAATGTCAATTGATATTGCTAAACCACCATCTTGTGTTTTTGTCTGATTATAATTGTGATCAAAAATGTAATCATTCACTGATCTTGAACATTTTAAGTATTAATATCATTGGTATTACCAATACTGCTACTGTAACTACATAGTATTGGATCGATACCCCAATTTGTAGTATCGTCCAAAATTAATCAAGTAAAACAACAGAAAATTAAACCATGTCACAACAAAAAGTAACCAGCTATTAACATTAAATTAGCAAGTAGAGTAATAATAGTTTTGAGGAAAAAAATACAACTGTAAATTACGTAATATGTTACTGCATACGTTAGCAGCTAAATAAGGAGCATTTGTAACCAGTTTGAAATGGTTTTATCATCATTTATATATGTCAAATCTAATATATTGTGATATATATCGTTATTGGAGGAGGCTGCAATAAATATCGCAATATACATTTTAGGACATATCGTCCATCCCTAAACATAACGTGTCTTGTATTCATGTTAGCATTTAAACTAGGTATTGATAGCTTTCGTCGCCAGGAAAAAAACAATGACACTAATCTGTGAGTTTATTGAAGTTATCATTTTACCACAATTTTAATTTGAAACGGAAAGGGTTGGAGGTTTTACCATGGTTTATCATTACTACCGCTTAGTAAATGTTATATCCTTAATAAATGCTTACAGAATGTTTCTGTATTTCAGTGTATGATAAGTTAAATGCAAGGTTCCTGCGACAACAGTCCAGTTTTCTGTCCTTTTCCATGCCATTTCTTTGCATATAACTTTGTAATATTTACAGTGAAAAGGAAGTGAGGTCTTACATGTTTGAAGGCGTGATGAGGTACAGAAGCAGCACCGGTTTCCTCCAAATAATCATCCCAGTTGAAGTCGGACACATCCTGAGCAGAGTCTCCGTCTGGAAGAGACAAACACACATTTTCCTTTTATAACTCGCTTTCAAAAATATGACCGTGCTGTTAACACAAACAAAAGCAATCCTACCAGACTCCAGCGACTCCTGGCTCATGCTGGTATCCTCTCACAGCCACCAAGATTAGGAGCTATGGAGTAGAATAGAGGAGGATTACCATCCATCACATGTAAATGAACGAGGTATGGTCCAAAAACACAATTCGTCAATCTGCTCCATCTGAATCCTGCAATTGTTTTCATGTGATAAGCATATTTAATTAACAAGCAACAAGATGTCTCTTGACAATGCCAGGTGCAACCTAAATAATGCGAGGCCTTCAAAACACAAACGTACTTGCTAAATCTAATGCTCGATAGCAGTAATAAAATGACAGGACAAAGTATACAAAATGGCAATGTAGTGACAGGGATGGGTCCCGTTCACGAAAAATAAAACGGTGCCATATCTCGATATTTCTGTTACAAGTGAAGTCACGTCCGGTTGCAGACTCACTTGGCAGGCAAACAACCACTCAAGCAGCACTCAGAATAGATTCACTCAGACTGCCTTTATGTAATGTTGCAATTTCCCATGCCAACAAAGCTAGTATGCCTGATAGAAAACACTCAAACGTACAATATAGTAATGTTATGGTTGAAAACAATACTGTTAGCCCTAAAAGACTATGAAATATTAAAAAAAAAAGTTCAAACCTCAATGAAGAAATACCATTTTTCTTATTTTGAGCATAGAGTTTTTACAACATTCGAAGGTGCTCTAAATTTAACTGACATAAACAACAAAGCAGAAGAACAACTGTGGATTGTGTAGGTTCTTTGCGGGGAATATAATCACAATTTGGTTAAATCACCATCAGTCTGCAGTCAGAAAGTATGTAAAATAAAATGTTGTATCTAGCACAGTATAGAGCTGCAGCTATTGATTATTGTAGTAATCTATCGAATAGACCGTTCAATTAATCAAATAAACCCATAACCTCAATGTGTATTTTCAGGAAAATAGTTTAAATAGATTTTTCTGCAGCATCCCCTTCATTTTTTTTCTAATATTTGTCCATCAGCGGTCTCATGTGCGCTCTATTGCAGCAATCGATTGATAAGTTTGTTTGTATAATCGAGTAATTGAAAAAAAAAAAACACTTTCTAGCCTCAGTGTGTATTTTAGGAAAAATTGGTGAAATGAACAACAATTTTTCTGCTTGCCATAACCTTTATTTTTTTCGTAGTAAGTCCACATAATCAACATTGGAATCACACTTTTAACATTTTTGCATTAATAAAAAAATACAAAAAAAACAATTTAAAAAATCCAACTCTTTGCTATTTTCCGTCACACATATTATGGCCACCGCTCTCATGTGTGCTCTATTGTAGCAGCCATGTAAAAACTATATTGGCATATCTAAAGTTCCGGGCACTTCATGCGGTACAGATTTGATTAATTCTTAATAGTTATACCCATCCATCCATCGCTTATTCCCTTCGGGGTCGCTGGAGCCTATCTCAGCTACAATCGGGCGGAAGGCGGGGTACACCCTGGACAAGTCGCCACCTCATCGCAGGGCCAACACAGATAGACAGACAACATTCACACTCACATTCACACACTAGGGACCATTTAGTGTTGCCAATCAACCTATCCCCAGGTGCATGTCTTTGGAGGTGGGAGGAAGCCGGAGTACCCGGAGGGAACCCACGCAGTCACGGGGAGAACATGCAAACTCCACACAGAAAGATCCCGAGGCCGGGATTGAACTCACGACTACTCAGGACCTTCGTATTCTGAGGCAGACGCACTAACCCCTCTGCCACCGTGCTGCCATAGTTATACCCATTAAACGATTATTCGAAGCATTCCATGCGGTGCAGATTTCCAAATTTTTTATAGCAACAGAATATTTCAATTAGTCAATACAACCTTAATTGCAGCGGCCGTGCGGGAACTAAGTGTGCATTTTTAAAGTTCTGGGCACGCCACTCATATCAATTGTATTAGTTACACTCATTAAACAGTTAATCTAAGCAATATAGTATAAATCAAAGCTTTTTTGTAATTATATTCATTCATTTCGATTAATCGTTACAGGTCTACTAATTGCAGCAGCCATGTGGAAACTAAGTCTACGCATTCTAAGTTCCAGGTATTCAATACATATCAATTTTTATTAGTTACACTAATTAAATGATTAATAAAAGCATCATAATATAAATCTAAGCTTTTTTTCTAAATGAATTAATCGATTCAATTGATTTTGAATAATCGCTAATTGCAGCGGTCGTGCAGAAACTAATACCACTTATATAAAGTTCCAGTCACTCCATGCAAATATATTTTTATTAGTTACACTAAGGGATGTCAAGTTATGAACATTTTCTATCACGGTTATTGTGACCAAAATTATCCCGGTTATCGTTATTATCGCAGTATTTTTAAATGTGCTAAACATTTTCAAAAAGTACTAATACTGAAATCTTTTAACCAAGTTTTATTTAAAACACAAACAACACATTCAAAATGATTTCCTTTGTAAAAGAAACATTATTGTAGATATAAAAAAAACGTTTTCATAGACCTCAAGTAGAAACTGAAAGTGCAAATGAACGCAACACAAGCATTATGAACAAAGTACTATGGCAGAAAAAAACCCAACATAAATAAATAAAATAAATGTGAAAATTATGCAAGATAGCACTTTATGGACATAATAGTTAAAAAATTAAAAACAATAAGAAATTTGAAAGATGGCACCTGAGGAAGACGTAACTGAACTTTTTGTCTATATAAATAAAAAATAGTATTAATGTATGAGATCTAGTCTTACACATAGGGCTGCAAAATAATAATTAAGATTATTTTTATCAATATTGAAATCACGATTATTGACAGAGTTGGAGTGGGGCGTGAACGTGACACCATCATGTAATTTGTAATGTCTAATAAAACGGCTATAGATACATATGTTATCCATATATTTAAAGACAAATATTTATATTTTTGTTCATTAAGAGTATCAACGTATCGGCTTTTTTCTCATTACATGAGGCCTTTATCTTTATTTTTACATTTTGTTAGAGAGGTGTTTTTTTTAAAGTTATGTACATTTATATGTACTAAATGTTTGTACATGTACAGTACATGCTGTATAGGGACAGATCCATTAAGAGTTTGAGCAGAAATATGTCGTATAGGAATTAACTACACACTATAAAACATTAACAAAATGCTTTGTCACATGAATGTTTTTAAAGTAATAACTTTGAAATTAAAAAAACCCAAGTAATGAAAAAAATTATGGTGTTTACTTTTTGATATCAATATAAAACACAAAACCGTTTGACTAATGAAAATAAAGTCTAATAAACAAGCTTTGTTCATCTTTAACAACACCATGTGCTTCAGCACAACAGTTTGGCCGACAAAAATAAACACGATTGATGCCTCTCACATCGAATACACAATCTTCACAGCCTGTGTTCAATTCGATGAGATGACAAAACATTTTAAGCTAATATTGATGTTATTTTAACACTGATAAAAGTTGCAGTTAAATAAAGGACGAGTGAGCATACCAGTAAACAAACTAAAGACTTTATAAACAATTTGTGGCAACGTTCCCGACACATCGCCTGCTGCATGTTTCCCCACGTCATTAACTCTCAGTCACAGCAGCTGATGGACGCAGTATTTAGAAAATAAAAGCAACATCAAATAGTTCTCTCCTTCGCTGCATACTTTAAGTGTGGGACAAATGCGTCTTTCTCCAACATTGTCCACACGTGTCGTCATTTAATAGCAGCAGTGCGCTCTTAAACGCACGCCAAGACTCCACGGAAATGAAGCAAGGGAAAATGAAGTTGAATCAATCGCTCGATTCTGTTTACTAAATGTACGTTCCCTGACTCTGTTTCCAGGAAGTAAGCACTGTTGCCTAAATGCATTAATAAATGACGGTTTTTCGGTAATAAAATAAGTAAACAGTATTACTAACCATCTGGAATTTTATTGCGGTTTATCATTTTACCGTTTACCGTTACATCCCTAGTTACACTCATTAACGATTAATCCAAGCAATTTATCATAAAGCAAAGCTTTATCCTAATTGATATAATTAATTTCAATTAATTGTTACGGCCCTAATTGCAGTGGCCCTGCAGAAACTAAGTCCATGTATTTAAAGTTTTGGTAACACTTTAGTATGGGGAACATATTCTAACTAACAAAGACTTAATTAAGAGTTATTTGGACACTAGGGGAACATATTCTAAGTAACAAAGACTTAATTTAGAGTTATTTGGTTAGGGTTAGAGGGTTAGGGTTAGAGTTGTTGTATAATAAGGCCATGCAGAATAAGGCATTAATAAGTACTTAATAATGACTAATTAAGAGCCAATATGTTACTAATTTGCATGTTAATAAGCAACTAATTAATGATCAATATGTTCCCCATACTAAAGTGTTACCAAAGTTTTGGGCACAGCTTTTTTAAAATCCAATTCATTGATGTAATCGTTGGAGCCCGAGCACACAGTTTACTTTTAAAATTGAGTTTGAAGACTGAATCCGCTTAGAAACACAAAGAAGGGGCTTTGACACGTCAAAGTGACCTGCAGCACACGTGAAATGAAATGAATTCAGGGAGAATGAATAAGGGGAGCGTTGGTGGGACCACAACGGCGAGCGGCGAGCGGGATGATGCTCTGTCAAAGCAGCTCCATTCAGACGGCCTGTCAGCCTCGTCTTTTGTCACCCAGGACGTCTCTATTAAAACCGGGGCCGACATCACACACCACCCCCTCCTGGCCATGGCGACCCCGGTGCTCCGCCAGGATCTGCGCCGCCTTTCACCCACGACCCTTCGCTCTGTCTTTCCACCCCCCCGCCAACATATACATACACAGCAGAGGGTCTTATTGTCCCCGGGGTCACACTCTCTCACGTGCGCGGGGCCAAAAAGAGCAGCAAGAAGAACCAAAGTTGACAGGCTCTATTATTTCATATAATGCTGATCTCATTAATGGACGCATCTCTATATGCTTTCACTGGGGTTTAGCAATCCTCCAAATAACATTACACTATCTCCCGTCATACACTTTTAAAGAAATCTTGGTGTTTTGACTGTGCTATTACAGCCCTCTGCAGCACCACTTTGACTTACGCACACAGGGGAAAAAGCCACTTCCCGTTTCATATGCCACAAATGGTGTGCAAAGAGCCCAGCGGGCAGCTGCCGACCAGCCTCAATCTCACTGCAGCACCTGAGTCTGGAAAAGAAAGGGGCAAATCCACCCACACATGTACACTCGCTACCCACGCATTTTACAAGCACTTTACTAAACCTTAGAATCCAATTCTCATTAGCACGTGATTAAGCGTTCTCTGCGCCAGCGTTCCCCGGCCTCTGAGCAGGAAGCTGCACAATCACAGACACCCACAGCGTTTCTTGCTAATGAATTGAAATTAACATCGTCTCACGCCCTTAGCGTCTGGTTTCTCTTTTTTAATGGGTAAAATTCCACATGAAATCGGTAACATCCATGCATTTTGAGGATGACACTAAACAAAACTAAAAAAAAGGCACAGATAAGTGGTTGGGGGGGTGATACTGCACTCTACTCTGCTGGCAAGACAAAAACTCAGCACTGATGCTCACCATATTACAACAAGCAAAATCCTACTCTTATTGTTAATTTGGTCCTATTGTTCACACTCATTAAGTTTACAATGTATGATTTAGTTTTTTTTCGTTTTCTTCTCAGTTATCGTACGGCCAAAATCCAATCTGCGTACAATTCCGTTAAAGCGGGTGCCCAAGAATGCACTGTGTCGGTGACTTAATTTATGTACTAAATTTATTGTTATGAATACATTTACACTGCAGGCTGGAGTGGCCCAAATTATTTGTTTTCAAAATTAGATTTTTCCCAGTTGAGTGTTTACCCTAGGACAGTGGTTCTTAACCTTATTGGAAGTACCAAACCCCACCAGTTTCATATGCGCATTCACCGAACCCTTCTTTAGTGAAAAATTAAAAAAAATAAACATTTCTAATTCAAGACAAAGTTATATGTTTTTTTTACTGGTGCACAAAATGTACAGTGCATGAACATGCCATTGTTCAAAGAACAAAACCAACACAGTGCATGAACTCACAACAAAATACACACCTGCAAATCAGTGTGACTTCTGCTGTTGCCTTTGAGAGACCAGTTCAGATATGCGTGGCTTCACATTGGCAAGTGCCACTCTCATGTCATTTTCACAGCAGTCTGTTCCTTTTCTTCGTTTTTATGTCCAGCATCCTCAAAAAGGATTGCTCGCAAAGATATGTTGTAACAAATGGTATAAAAAATTCCAGGGCTTAACTAATAACTGGATACTGTACTTTTCCATTTGTTGACACCAAAATGTTGAGAGCGTTGTTGTTCTGAAGAGTTTCTGTTGAACCTGGCTCTGCTGAATTTCAATGATTTGGTCGAGGTATTCATCATTGACATTTGCTGTCTCAACAGCAAACGTGAACGGCTGTCTCACCCATGCCGGATATGACTCTCTTGTAGGGAAATATCCGTCGAGAGACTTTGCAAGCTCATCGATGTGCGTGGCAATTGTTTGCTTTAGTTCCATGGGTACAGAAATGTCTCCGATTCCAGACACATCTCGTCACATGTTGCTCCACTGAATGCTCAAGGAGTTTTTGCGTTTGCTCACGCATATGGAAAATCAGTGGGAACATTGTTTGGGGGTATCCATAATACGCCGAGAGGGAGAAGTTTTTATTTACACGATGAGTCGGGTGTGTCTTGACCTCCGCGGTGGAGGCTCCGCCGAACCCCTGAGGCTGACTCACAGAACCCTTAGGGTTCGATCGAACCAAGGTTAAGAACCACTGGTCTAGGATATGGACGAAAAAGAATATATCTTAATATATTTTTATTTAAACTCGATATTTGATATATATCTCGATATATTTTCTCCGGTGAAAATATTTATATAGAGATATTAATTTTTGAGTGATATTCAGTGAAATTGAAGTGAATGACAACTGTACTGTAAAAAGTTAGTGGACCTTTTATTAACCCAGTTAGTCAAGATGGGAATTAACAGCACAGAAAATAAACTGTTTAAGTAGCACAGAATTACATAACGTAAATAAAATTAAAAAACAAAGAATGTATAGATAAAATAGAAACATATTCTTTCTACATAAAATAAATACCATAGCTGTGCAAATAATACAAAATGTATTCAACTCAGATAAAACATTTATTTGCAGGCAGGCACTTTTTAATTCCCAGTCGACGATGTAATGGACTGTCACACACGTACGGTTCTGTGGTCCTACTAGACCACATGTCTGTGGTCAGCGCAAAGTAAGTGACTTGACTTAATTGTGCGACTATAATATTGTTGTTAGTTTCAAAATGATTCAACTATTCAATGTCAAAACAATAAGAGTAGAAATAATGAACAAAATGTCAGCTACTGTTTGTTGTAAAACACCAATGCAAATGAAATGTAGCATTTAGACAGGCTATGCTGTAGCAAAAGTCATCACATGTCCACAATCATGTGTGTTCTTAAATGTGTATTCCAAGTCGAGAGCAGTTTTGATTTGGGCTTACGTGGTAAACAACTAAAATGTTGGCCATTGTTTTATCCAGACGCATGCATTTGTAGAAGCATTGTGTGTTTCCTGGATGTCGTCTACATCGCTAAAAAAAAATCTAAGGAAGAGAATCCCTCTGCCATCTTCCACTAGTTTTTTTAATTTATAAATCGCCCGCTTGAAAATTCCCTCCTTTCTTCATCGACTCTTTCGTCTGTTGTGATTTCCCCTTCCTGGTTCCTGGACCCGCCCTATGTTGCGTCTGATTGGCCTAATCTCAACCAATCGTGACTCATCATAGTAAACAACCAACCAATCATGGATGTTCTTACAAATGCAAGCACGTCTTACTACAAAACAAAATAAAAGTCGGCACCATAGATTAGGGATGATGTTTGATAAGAAATTATCGAGTTCGAGCCTATTATCGAATCCTCTTATCGAACCGATTCCTTATCGATTCTCTTATCGAGTCCAGATAGGTTGTTGTATATGGAAAAAAACACAATATTTTTTTTTAACAAAAGCTCACTTTTATTTATCTAATAAATAAATAAATATTGACACTTAGCCCCCTAAAAAAAAAAAAAATTGACTGTTGTTACCCAAAGTATATTAAGTGGTATTTTTCAGAAAAACAAATATATACAGTAACACAAAAACAACCTGTCTCTGTGATCACTATAGGTGTATAAATAATAATATAGTGTTAAATAAAATCAGTCCTTTGGGCACAAAACTGAAAATAATACAGCTCTCCAAAAAGTGCACTTCTGCTGCTATTTGACATAACTGTTTGTTATGATGCTTTGACATTTTTGCACTTTATTTCTTTATTGAAAGAAAATTCTATGAAGAGAAAAGTTGTTTGCAAATGTGGTTACAATGCTAAAAAATGAAAAGTTAAAGCTAAAAAAAGAAATACACTTTATTGAGTTAATATTATTTCTTTATAGGGGGAAAGATGTGATGTTATGAGCCAGGGAATTTAACAACTACACTACCCAGCATGCAACAGGAGTGACGAGCATGCGCGGTAGCCTCGAAAAGTGTTATTGCAGTCACCACCCGGCAGCTAAAAATTAGGTTATGAGCGCGCTGTGAAAGTAAACGTCAAGAACTCAGCCAACACGCCTCGTCTGCATTATTTATAATTAGACAGACAACACATATACAGTGTGATTTTATTTTGTTTACAAGGAAAGAAAAACAAAAGTTAAAAAAGGGAGATGTCATATATGTATGTGCTGCGGTTGCTTTAAGAACGTTGCGCCAGCTGCCGTAAAGGAGGTGCGTTGCTAGCCTGGTTGCTATGTTTCCGGTTGGTCGTAAAAGTGTTCGTCATGTGTTTGTACCCTGCTCAAATCTCTCAGTAAAGTTATTCATTGGATTATACCTTTTGTTTTGAACTTTATTACACCTTGGAGCGCTTTTTCCGGTCCATTGTTTTTCCTGCTTTCCCTATCTGCGCCTAATGACTGAGCTACGTGACGTAATTTCTTGTGATGTCACACGGAGCATTTCTGGTCGGGACGGGATTCCATGGATTCGAATAAAGAACCAACTCTTTTTCTTTACTATAGTGGTTTCGATAACGGGTACCGGTTCTCAAAAAGGGATTCGAGTCCGAGGACTCGGTTCTTTTCTTATCGAACAACCGGGAAAACCGGTTTCGAGTATCATCACACCTTAAAAATGTGTGGTTTTGTAATGTTAATTTTTTTAAAGTAATATAATGTATGAATGGATATCCAGTATGTAGTGTAATATAATTGGGAGGGTTGTAATTTTTTTTTATAGCTGTTAAGTAGAGGCAACACGGACATCAGCGTGGATCGACGTTAGCTTTATTTTTCAACTCACTAACATAAACATTGCAATGTACATGGAAGCAAATACGCCACAGCATTAATTCTGGTCCTTCAACGATCGCTATTTCTTTGGAATCAAAATATATATCCATATGTTACACATAGCCTATTATTTGCGCACTAATGACTAGTGACGTACCAAAAATTTGACCGCCGAAAAAAGACTTTGCTCCCCGAAACCAGACTTGTGATGATGTATTCAACTGCGCTAGTGGGCTGTGTCTTTAACGCGCACACGAATGACGTAGCTCGCCCAAAGGTGACGAAAAAGTCACATTCTGGTCGCAATTCGGTCGCATTTCCTTTTAGACTGAATTCACTTTTGAAATGATTTGGACTACCTCCTCAAGTTGCCCAAATCTGATGCAAAAAAATCTGATGTGAAGCACTTTAAGGTGATCAGACTGGCAACAAAAATCTGATCTGTGTCACTTCAGGGCAAAAAATAATCTGATTTAATGTGCAGTGTAAATGGGGACTATGAGTGCAAAATAAGTCACCAATGGGCCAAAGAAATTTGCGAGTGCCAGCGCTTTGTTAAAGAAGGTGATTGAACACGATTGAATTCAAGAAAAAAACTTGTGACAAAGTACACAGGCGCCACCCGTGTGGCTTTTACCTCACCTCCCGCCTCTCTGCTCAACACTGCCAACAAGAGTCTTCAATAAAGGTAAAGGGGATGTTAAAAATGTAGGCCTGGGACAATATAGCAATAACGTTTGTGTTGCCTTCGTCTCTCGCGCTCAAACAGGGTGAAGGGGGTTCACTCTGTGCATCGTTATCATCTGAGCAAGTTTATTCAATACCATGATTAAATGAACGGAGTGAACTCTCTTGTCAGTCATCCACAATCTTTGTCCAAGTTGGCAGAACCCCTAGCTTACAAGTTTATTCAATACCATGATTAAATGAACGGAGTGAACTCTCTTGTCAGTCATCCACAATCTTTGTCCAAGTTGGCAGAACCCTTAGCTTACACACACAAGATGCACAGACAAAGAGAGCTTTGTGAGTCGCTACTCGCTAGGGAGAAGCACTGCAAGGTAAAAAAAAATTAGGATGAAAAAATATGATTGCTTGACTAAACTATGGGATTATTTCGGTTTCAAACCGAATGAGCGAGATGAGCCCATCGACACGGACGAACGAGCCGGTCTGCATAACTTGTTGGAAAATGATAGCAAGGAAAAACAAACACACAACACCGGTTTTACACTTCAATAAGTTCATTATTTATTGAAGTGCAATTTTTTTCTAATAGATTGAGAGTCCATTTTGTTGTTATGTTTGTTCACTTATTTAGAATAATTAAAAGTTATTGACAGGTGAAAAGTTATATGTTCTAGTTAAATATTCATTTATCTAATTTATTTGTCATTTACATGTACTTTGCATAGTTTTTTTTGCATTATCTATAAAGGTTTTGAGTATTTGGAACAAATTCATTAGATTTACATTATTTCCTCTGGAAAAATGTTCTTTGATTTTCATACGATTTGGTCTTCGTCTGAACTTTTGGAACAGATTCCTAATGAAAACCACTAAACTGAATTGAACTCCTTCTATGGTAATCTTAAACAAACACTGGTACTGTTGAACAATTGGTTGAAGAAGAGTTTAGTATTTTCAATTGTTAGTGAATGATTTACTGCCATACATTGGCTTTCAACAACAGTTAATGTTATTTACTTCTAATATGATATGATTCTATCCAATCCAATCCAATCCACTTTATTTATATAGCACATTTACACAACAAGAATGTTTCCAAAGTGCTGCACAGCCATGTTAAAAACAATATTAAAAACAATAGAATACATGTTAATTAGGACAAAGGATGAAAATTAGCTATTGTGCTAACTCCGGCATATTTACATTGTTGCTCTATGTTGATGAATATGTATTGTCCTAATTCAAATAAATAAATTAATTAATTAATGGCTGTGCAATGATTGGCCGACAGTTCATCGTCAGTCAGAAGATCAGCACGTTGGCCTCCAAAATAAAAAAGCAAATATTTCTGGCGTTGTGGTCGTTAAAAAAGACTCACAAAAATATCAGTCTGGTGTTTTTTTTTAATGGTCACATACTATATTATTTGTCAACAATTTAAAATGTCAGAGGTTTTGGTGTGTTTGAAGTGGTTGCCCAAAATAAAGCATTGTTGCTGGAAAGAGACAGTTTAAAAGTGTTTTAAGTTAGGGGTCCTTTACCCTTTGGACCCTGGGTACAAACTTTTCTACTACAGACGGGCCGGGGCCCACTCAAATATCAACACTGATTTAGTAATCTCACTCATGAGTCTAATCGTATTCAATAATTATGTCTAACTTACTTACAGTTTAAAGGCCCACTGAAATGAATGTTTTTTATTTAAACGGGGATAGCAGATCCATTCTATGTGTCATACTTGATCATTTCGCGATATTGCCATATTTTTGCTGAAAGGATTTAGTATAGAACAACGACGATAAAGTTCTCAACTTTTGGTCTCTGATAAAAAAAGCCTTGCCCCTACCGGAAGTAGCGTGACGTAGTCAATTGTTCGCCTCCTCATATTTTCCTATTGTTTTCAATGCAGCTAGAGCGATTCGGACCGAGAAAGCGACGATTACGCCATTAATTTGAGCGAGGATGAAAGATTCGTGGATGAGGAACGTTAGAGTGACGAACTAGAATGCAGTGCAAGATATATCTTTTTTCGCTCTGACCGTAACTTAGGTACAAGCTGGCTCATTGGATTCCACACTCTCACCTTTTTCTATTGTGGATCACGGATTTGTATTTTAAACCACCTCGGATACTATATCCTCTTGAAAATGAGAGTCGAGAACGCGAAATGGACATTCACAGTGACTTTTATCTCCACGACAATACATCGGCGAAGCTCTTTAGCTACTGAGCTAACGTGATAGCATCTGGCTCAAATGCAGATAGAAACAAAATAAATAAATCCCTGACTGGAAGGATAGACAGAAGATCAACAATACTATTAAACCATGTACATGTAACTACACGGTTAATAATTCTCAGCCTGGCAAAGCTTAACAATGCTGTTGCTAACGACGCCATTGAAGCTAACTTAGCAACCGGACCTCACAGAGCTATGATAAAAACATTAGCGCTCCACCTACGCCAGTCAGCCCTCATCTGCTCATCAACACCCGTGCTCACCTGCGTTCCAGCGATCGACGGCGCGACGAAAGACTTCACCCGATCATCCGTGCGGTTGTCGGCTAGCGTCGGCTAGCGTCGGCTAGCGTCGGCTAGCGTCGGCTAGCGCGTCTGCTAGCGCGTCTGCTATCCAAGTAAGTCCTCCTGGTCTGCTATCCAAGTAAGTCCTCCTGGTTGTGTTGCTACAGCCAACCGCTAATACACCGATCCCACCTACAACTTTCTTCTTTGCAGTCTCCATTGTTCATTTAACAAATTGCAAAAGATTCACCAACGCAGATGTCCAGAATACTGTGGAATTATGAGATGAAAACAGCTATTTTGTATTGTTTTCAATGGGGTACCGATACTTCTGTTTCACTGGCTACGTCACGCGCATACGTCATCATCCAAAGACGTTTTCAACCGGAAGTTTAGCTGGAAATTTAAAATTGCACTTTATAAGTTAACCCGGCCGTATTGGCATGTGTTGCAATGTTAAGATTTCATCCTTGATATATAAACTATCAGACTGTGTGGTCGGTAGTAGTGGGTTTCAGTAGGCCTTTAACAGGATAAACCTTGTCAAATGATATTAAACGATGTATGGCACATCATAGATGGGCAAACTCTGCAGGCCAAAACTCAGCTGTCTCCCTGCACCTCAAGGAGAAACAGCACTCCTTTGAACAAAAATAACAGGAGTTTGAAACATTCTGGTCACAGATGCTCCTTTGTGCCATTTGTTCACAACTGAATTGAATGCTAACGTGGGTGATTCCGACTATTTTGGGATGACAGTGGTCGATCCACAGCGATCGTTCTGCGGAAATTTCACTTTAGCGACTGTCGTTGGCATAGACAGTAGGATTGCTCGTTTGCATCTCAACAGTTGTTTTTCTCACTACGTTAGGGCGGAACCATCCTTGCCAAGGCACACCCTACTTGTGTTGAAGTACAAATGTTTGGGGTTTGGCACCAGCAGCTAGACTAGATCTGACCAAACTAAGCCTATGAGCATGAACCGATGAAGCCTACTTGGATGAGAGGCGAAACGTCTTTTAAGACAAACCAAATAGTCCAGTTGCGAACACCAATCAAATATACTGCTAAAGAAGGGACTCATAAAAACGGATGGAAAATACATTTATATACAATTACGCAGTGCTAAAATAAATATATTCAAACTAAATAAATAATAATAATATATGTGCCTTGAATAAACTGTCAATAAAATCAAATTGAAAATGAAAATACAGCTTCATCACTTTTGTCATAAATTTTGCGCTTAAGAAACTTCTCCATGTAGGCCTGGGCTGATATTTAATATGTCAATTAACCGAACGATAAATGAAAATTAAGTCGATAAGTTTTCTAGCGTCGATAATTATGATAAATGATAAATGGGTTATACTTGTATAGCGCTTTTCTACCTTCAAGGTACTCAAAGCGCTTTGACAGTATTTCCACATTCACCCATTCACACACACATTCACACACTGATGGCGGGAGCTGCCATGCAAGGCGCTAACCAGCAGCCATCAGGAGCAAGTGTGAAGTGTCTTGCCCAAGGACACAACGGACGTGACTAGTATGGTAGAAGGTGGGGATTGAACCCCGGTAACCAGCAACCCTCCGATTGCTGGCACGGCCACTCTACCAACTTCGCCACGCCGTCCCCATGTGCATGCGTCTTTACAGGCTTCAAGAGCATTCATGCTTTTCATCGCTTTTAGCGAATGCAGAAATTTGTTAGCGGAATGAAAAGAAGGGGGTGAATCCTCTTGTGCTTTTTCAGTGTCTTTGACTCTCTGTGCCGCAAGGCCAGGCCGCTGGACTGCTCGCATCACACACACTCACACGCGCGCACACACGCACACACACACACACACACACACACACACACACACACACACACACACACACACACACACACACACACACACACACACACACACACACACACACACACACACACACACACACTGCAACAAGTTAGGCGGTGAGCTCGTGACTAACACATTCAGTAGCAAACATGGAGAACAAAATGATCCCAAAACCAGATACCACCACAGTCTGGGAATATTTCAGTTCAAACCTTTTGAACAAGATGAGCCTATCAACAGCGAGGAGCCGGTTTGCCGAATGTGCTCGAATATGACAAACCTTCACACCCACTTGAAACACAAACGCCCAACAGTCTACACTCACTTTGCGTTTGGTGTAAAAGTTCACTGCAAACAAAACAGCGCAAAATCGTATGCGCTCACGGAAAGTGTGGCTCAAATCCCTACATCGTCAAAGACATGCAGCTAAGGCTGAAACGACGTGTCGACGTAGTCGACGTCATCGGTTACGTAAATACGTCGACGCCGTTTTTGTGCGTCGACGTGTCGCATATTTACGTCACACTACCGTCATGGCGGAGCGTAAAGCAGACTGTGCGAGCGAGGGGGAAAAAAATCACGCCAAAAGTGATCAAAAATGTGGGAGTATTTCAATACACGGCCTAATAATGTTGTTGTATGCACACTGTGTCGAGCGGAAATGGCCTATCATAGCAGCACAACGGCTATGAACGAACATTTGAAAAGAAAACCATCAACTAGTCAATCGTCCGCACGAGCATACGTTGTCATCATTACACAAAAACATTAATGTGTCATTTGTATCTGCTAGGGGTGTAACGGTACGTGTTTTGTATTGAACCGTTTCGGTACGGAGCTTTCGGTTCGGTACGGGGGTGTACCGAACGAGTTTCTAAGCTAAAGCTAACTTTAGCTGCTAAAGTGTTAACAAGCTGCTTCGCTCCTTCTGCGGCTGCCTCTGTCTCAGCACGCAGCATTGTCCCACCCACACAACCATCTGATTGGTACACACAAAGCGTTATACAAAGCGTTATCAGCCAATCAGCAGTGCGTATTCAGAGCGCATGTAGTCAGCGCTTCAGCGTGGAGCAGATAGGTGTTTAGCAGGTGAGCATCAGGCAGCGGACTCTCCCCAAATGATAATAAACACCTCCCAGTCAACTACTAGTAACATCACTATGAGCCCGTTGACCTTCTAGAAACTTAAACTGCAGCTCAGCTCACTCGCAGTCCTGGCTTGAGGTGAAGGCTAATTACCTCTCAGTTCCAGCCACATCGACCCCTTCTGAGCGCCTATTTTCAGCTGCTGGGAATATTGTAAACAAGAAAAGAAGCAGAGCATGTAGACATGCTAACCTTTCTTCATTACAACTGTTAGTCACTCACTGGAATGAGTAGAATTGGTTATTGTGTACTGTGTTGGACTGGATGTTTATTTTGCACATTTTAAAAGCAATACTTAATGTTTACAGTGCTCCAGAATATTTAGATTGGCACTTTTTTGTATTAGATGTTTATCTTTATTTTTGCACATTTTAGCAAATAAGCAATACTTTCACTTTTGTTGAAATGTTTACACTGTTGTTACAGAATATTTCGTTTTGCACTTTTTTGTATTGGATGTTTATCTTTATTTTTGCACATTTTAAAGCAAAATAAGCAATAATTTTACTTTTGAAATGCTTATACTATTGCAGAATATTAAGATTTGCACTGGATGTTTACTTTTATATTTGCACATTAAAAAGCAAATAAGCTACTTTTAATTTTGTTAAATGTTAAAAGTTTTAAATGTTTACATTGTTACAGAATATTTTGTCATGTTGTTGTCAATGTTGACTGAGTGGCCATACTTCTTTTTTTTGTAAATAAAAGCCATGCCTTTTGAAAAAACAGGCCTACATTTATTTTTTCATCTTCGTTTTAAATAAAAAAATAATCGGTAAAAGGAAAAATAATCTATAGATGAATCGAAAAAAATAATCTATAATTAACCGATTAATCGAAAAAATAATCTATAGATTAATCGATAGAAAAATAATCGTTAGCTGCAGCCTTACATGCAGCCATTTAATACAGTTATAAAACTAGCATTTTGAAAAACAATGCAAACGTTTGACAGACATTTGTCATGTCATGTTGATGTTCTTCGCGCCGAATCTTAAAGTTTTTTTTGCATATGACCTGTCGTCAAAACATGATCTGCTTATACTGTATGTTGTTTGTTAATACTTTATTTAGCCGTTTAATTACCGTATTTTCCGCACCATAAGCCGCACCTAAAAACCACAATTTTTGTCAAAAGCAGACAGTGCGGCTAATAACCCGGTGCGCCTTATATATGGATTAATATTCATATTTATTTTCATAAGGTTTAGGTCTCGCAACTACGGTAAACAGCCGCCATCTTTTTTCCCCGTAAAAGAGGAAGCGCTTCTTCTTCTACGGTAAGCAACCGCCCCCATAGAAGAGGAAGCGCTTCTTCTTCTACTGTAAGCAACCGCCAAGGTGAGCACCCGCCCCCGTAGAAGAAGAAGCTCGCGGATATTTAATTTCATTTGTGTGTTTCTGTAAAGACAAAAAAATGTCTCCTCCTAAGAGACACGCGTACAAGGTTCCACTGACTTTTGATATTCATGTGAACCGCACTGTGGATACAACGGGAACACGTACGGTGAATATTCGCACCACAGGGAATGAGAAGTCGTCCTACTGTGGTTCTAGCTTGCCATGCTAACGGCCAGAAACTTCCGCCCACGGTGATATTCAAAAGGAAGACCTTGCCAAAAGAGAACTTTCCAGCCGGCGTCATCATAAAAGCTATCTCGAAGGGATGGATGGATGAAGAAAAGATGAGCGAGTGGTTGATAGACGTTTATGCGAAGACACCGGGTGACTTTTTTCACGCAGCGCCGTCCCTGTTGATCTATGACTGCATGCGCGTCCACATCATCGATGGTGTCAAAAAACAAGTGAAGCACACCGAAGAAGAAGAATTCGAGGGATTTGTAGATGAGTAATAACTTAAGAAAGTGAGCTTTAAATGTTTATTTTGTGTGTTGTGTGACACTAACGTAGAGCAACGTTGAGTTATTGATGTTGCTATTGCTCTGCACTATTTTGAGTGTTACTATTTTTGTGATTGCACATTTGCACATTACATTTTGGGAGTGAACAGAGTTGTTAGAACGCTGGTTTGTAATATATTATTAAAGTTTGACTGACCTATCTGACTGTTTTGTTGACATTCCCTTTAGCGTAGCGTAGGTGCGGCTAATAGCACGGGGCGGCTAATAGGTAAACAAAGTTTTGAAATATGCCGTTCATTAAACGTGCGGCTAATAACACGGGGCGCCTTATGGTGCGGAAAATACGGTATGTTTTGGTTGTTGAAGCACCCTCCATAAGAGAGACAGAACCTATTTTATTGCTTTTGGGTGTGATTTTTGTATTGTGTTCGGGTCTGTGGGACCCGTTTTTATTTTTTATTAAAAGAAAAATTATACAATTAATTAATCTTTCAAACTGAGACTCACTGACTTTGGCTCATTTTCTGTGAAGAACATATATCAGAATACATATTTAATGACCACACACCATACACCCCCTACACATTTCTATTACATATAAGATGTTCGGGTTCACTGGACCCGGGGCTAATAGAAGTGTGGAAATTGATGTTCCGTGTAACACACACACACACACACACACACACACACACACACACACACACACACACACACACACACACACACACACACACACACACACACATAGCAGGCCTAGACAGGAGGAGGACAGTGTGTAGATACACAGAACATCAGCGGGTCAAATGTGCGAGAAAATGAGAGCAGACAGTGTTGACAAACAATGTTGCAACCTCCTGTGGGAACCGCAGGTGCAGAAACACAAAAGAAGAATCCCTGTGGGATGCAGAAACTGGCAGAGAAATTTTCCGTGCAATGTTCATATTATTGTTACTCAGTCAGCGTTTGTGGGTCTGACGGACCCGTTGCATTTTGTGGCTTTTAAAGCCTCACTATCAAACACTTTTATGTTAAAATACTGAACAGATGTTTATCTTATCCCAACAAACATGACTTTTTGCATTTTGTGGCTTTTAATGCCTCATAATCAAACACTTTTATGTTAAAATACTGAACAGATGTTTATCTTATCCCAATAAACATCTGTTCAGTATTTTAACATAAAAGTGTTTGATTGTGAGGCATTAAAAGCCACAAAATGCAACGGGTCCATCAGACCCACAAACACTGGCTGAGTAACAATAATATGAACATTGCACGGAAAATGTATCTGCCAATTTCTGCATCCCACAGGGATTCTTCTTTTGTGTTTCTGCACCTGCGGTACCCACACAAGGTTGCAACATTGTTTGTCAACACTGTCTGCTCTCATTTTCTCGCACATTTGACCCTCTGATGTTCTGTGTATCTACACTCTGTCCTCCTCCTGTCTAGGCCTGCTGTGTGTGTGTGTATGTGTGTGTGTGTGTGTGTGTGTGTGTGTGTGTGTGTGTGTGTGTGTGTGTGTGTGTGTGTGTGTGTGTGTGTGTGTGTGTGTGGTACGTTTGTACACGGAACATCAATTTCCACACTTCTATTAGCCCCGGGTCCAGTAGACCCGAACATCTTATATGTAATAGAAATATGTAGGGGGGGTGTATGGTGTGTGGTCATTAAATATGTATTCTGATATTTGTTCTTCACAGAAAATGAGCCAAAGTAATGCCTCACAATCAAACACGATGATGTTAAAATACTGAACAGATGTTTATTGTGATAAGATAAACATCTGTTCAGTATTTTAACATAAAAGTGTTTGATTGTGAGGCATTAAAAGCCACAAAATGCAACGGGTCCATCAGACCCACAAACGCTGGCTGAGTAACAACAATATGAACATTACACAAGGGTTAAAGTGCAAAATTTTGCAAACAGATAAAGTACATGTTATTTCTTGGTTTATTTAACTTGGAGATTTAAAAGTTTAAATTCCAATTACAATGTTAACATATACAAGAAATACACGTTTATTGCATTTAAAACGATATACATGCGTTGTTATTATGTATTATCATGACATCAGTGGTTCATTTGGTGTCAATAATGGCAATAATATTATTTATCTGCAATTTTTGTAGATCAATATATTGCTGATCAAAATTTGTTGTCAGCCCCGGTTGATTGGCAACACTAACTTTGCCCAAGTGTGTGAGTTTTTTATTGTCTATTTGTGTTGGCCCTGCGATGAGGTGGCTACAGACGATGGATGGATGGATGGCCTAGGCCTATCTTAATGACTTTAGCGTCAGACTTCTTCTGTTAGTTTCTTAATGTCATTACTGCCACAGGTTTTTTGAAAAAGCGTATCACAACTGAGTACCACTGCTGTCTACACGAGCCCAACAATGGCCCTACCTGGCCCTATTGTTAAGAAACACTGCTTCACTGTAAGTAAGTATATCACGATTAATCCAAATTCAAAAGTGTGATTAATCAGATTTAAAAAAGTAATTGTTTGGCAGCACTAATTACAAATGATATGTCAGTGATATCAAATGTAGAAAACACAACAAACTAAAATGGACATTCTCAGTTTCCTTTTGATATTGACAAACAGGGAAGTTAACGGTTTACAATATTTGTGCTTATGATCAACTTTTGTGTAAAATAATACAAATATCTGAAAAAAGTTAAACACCTTCTACTGCAAGTGAGGTCATCCTTTCTCCATAAAACTCCAGTTTAAAAGCCATCTGGCCATGTTACCAAAAGCATGCATAAAATAATCTAAATGCACCATGTGATCTGGACCTGCTTAACAATGTCCGGAATTGTTATGAATATAGAAATGAGAAACAAATCAACAAACATATTCATCTATTGAAAAGACTCAAAACTAAATCAACAGTCATTATTTATAATCAATGAGAGGTGGTCCCCAGCTGAAGACCCTGCAGCAAAACCTTTTCTGGTATGCGGTCAGGTTTAGGCCTGCCTCAGGGAAGAGGACGTCCCTGCCATGCACAGTCCACCACAGGCACCGGTGGAGGTGCGACAGGCCTAAGACCCAGCGGCAAGACCACCTTGCTGTAATTGAAATGCATTTCTGGAGACAGTGGCTACTGTGAATAGAGCAGTTGGAGTCCAGGGAAGACTGGAGGACAACCAGGAGAGACTGGTGGCAGCAGGATAGACTGCACCGGGAGAGGCGGGCTAGTAACCCTACCCTCTAGTTTTCCAAGAGGAAGACACCCAAAGCCTACTACGAAGACAAAACAGAGAAAACAACCCGAAGGCCCTCCGAGAGGCGGAATGGAAGAAGGGCCAACAAGGACGGATCACACGGTAACGACCGCAAGGATATCGGCAAAAGAGAAGATCCCAAGGAAGTGTGGGTGCGGCTGGGAGAAAACAACAACTTTAAGGGGACTTCACATCCACATGGGAAAGATGAAGTGTGGTGGTGGGAGTCTGATGCAACCTTGCACTGCCCCGATAAGGGCAGGTCAGACAAATGGGATCCAAGGCCGGGTAGACAACCACAGTGCCAACGGGCCCAATGTTGCAGAGGTAGAGCAGGAGGAAAGGAGGGAGGAAGAAGAAAGGGATGTTGACGAGCCCCAAGAAGTGAACCCAGTAGCACCCCCAAGCGACCCAAGAATAGAGTCAAGTCAAAGAGCCAGGAACCTGAAGAACCCACTCCGAAGGAACAAGATCAAGTGGCCGAAGGCCAACGAGACAGAGGAGTGGAGAAAGTTGGATGAACATCTCAGCGGGCTGCTGCAAAATGCGCTGCGTGGGTCAGTGGTAGCCAAGCTAAACCTGTTTGCGGAAATCCTCTATGAAGAATGCAGCAACAGGTATGGCGAGGTGACCATCAGAGAGGCCACAATAAGACCAAAGAGCAGGAGGGAGAAAGAGATTGATGACCTGGTGGCAAACAGAAGGCAGCTCCGCAAGTGTTGGAGGAAGGCAGAGGAGTCTGAGAAGGAGGGCCTGAAAGCTCTCTGGGATGAGATCAGAAGACGCCTCGCTAACCTCCGGAGGGCAGAACGTATCAGAAAACGGAGAAAAAGGAAAGAGAAATAAAGGTCAAGTTTCTTCAGGAATCCATTCCTCCATGAGGAGAAGACAAGTGGAACCCTGGATATCTCCAAAGAAGAACTGGAGGAGTACATCCGCACTCAGTATAGTGACCCAGCAAGGAACAACCCGCTAGGCTCCCCAGGGTATGTGCCCAGACCCTCAGAACCATCAGCCCTGTTTGATACATCACCACCTAAGCTCAGCGAGGTCAGGCAGGTGATCCAGCGGGCAAGATCTGCTTCAACACCAGGCCCGAACGGAATACCGTACCGGCTGTACAAGAACTGCCCAGGAGTGTTGAAGCTGTTATGGACCCTGATGAGAATTGCCTGGACTAAGCAGACCATACCATCCGAATGGCAGAGGGCAGTGGCAGTTTCTATTCCCAAACAACAGAACGCTAAGACCATCGAGCAGTTCAGGAGCATAGCCCTACTGAATGTGGAGGGAAAAGTCTTCTTTTCTGTGATGGCGAGAAGAATGACTACCTACCTCACGGAGAACAACTACATTGACACCAGCTGCCAGAAAGCCGGGATTCCAGGTTTTCCTGGCTGCGTAGAGCATGCTTCTATGATTTGGGAACAGATCCAGACCACTAAGAGGGAGAAGAAAGATCTGCACGTCATATGGTTAGATCTAGCAAATGCCTATGGGTCAGTGCCACACCTGCTCGTAGACTATGCCATGGAATTCTTCTACATCCCAGATAACATCAGGACCATGATCAAGATCTACTTCCAGGACATGCACATGTGCTTTGCACTGAAGAAGGTGACCACTGGCTGGCAGCAACTGGAGCTAGGGATCGCAATGGGATGCTCCATTTCCCCATCCTATTTGTGGCAGCTTTCGAGGTCATCCTGATCGGTGCAAGGCAGGTGGTGGGTGGTGTCCGGCTGCCTGCAGGCGGTGGGTGGTGTCCGGCTGCCTGCAGGCCAGAGGCTCCCGCCTCTAAGGAGCTATATGGACGACATCACCTGCCTGCTAAGAACCGCCCCATGCACGTCCAGGCTACTTAAGAGGCTGGATGAGCTGATCACCTGGGCCAAGATGAAGTTCAAGCCTCAGAAGTCAAGGAGCCTCTCAATGCGAAAGGTGAAGAGAAACGACAGAGTCACCTTCACCATCAGCGGAGAAGACATCCCACGCATCGTGGATCAGCCCATCCGTAGCCTGGGAAGACTCTATACACCTGGTCTCTCAGACAAGGACATGGGAAAAATCATCCACCAGCAGCTTTCAGAGGGCCTGTCCAAGATTGATGCAAGCCAGCTACCTGGGAAGTACAAGGTGTGGTGTTACCACTTCACCCTGTACCCAAGGATGATGTGGCCTCTGAAGCTGTGCGAAGTCACGTCATCAGCCGTAAGCCGGATGGAAGCAAAAGCCAACTCTTTCATCCGAAAATGGCTTGGCCTGCCACGGTGCTTCTCAGCTGCTGGCCTGTATGGATGGAACTCACTCCAGCTACCCCTGAAATTATCACCCTGGGCTACAGGCAGGAGAAGGCAAGGCTGGTGATGGAGCTAAGGGACTCCTCTGACAGGGCAGTGGCGGATGCAAATGCCAGAGTCGAGACTGGAAGGAAGTGGAAGGCCAAGGAGGAGGTCCAGAAGGCGATGGGGAGACTGCAACATCAAGAAGTCGTGGGCATGGTCCAGACAGGCCGGGCAGGCCTTGGATGGAGCAATCCACCCATCCTATGGTCCAAGGCAGGCAGGAAAGAGAGGAAGGACCTTGTTGTTGCTGAGGTCACCAGGATTGAGCAGGAGGAGCTCAGAGTAAGGTCTGTGGCACAGGGGCAGCAGGGGAGGTGGACAACTTGGGAGGGTGTATCGAACCGAGCAATCAGCTGGGCAGATTTCTGGAAACTGCCACAGGCTCGGCTCAGTTTCCTCATCAGGGCAACATATGACACCCTCCCGAGCCCTAAAAACCTCCACCAATGGCTTGGCACAGAGCAATCCTGCGACCTCTGCGGGACCATCAATGCCTCACTCCAGCACGTTCTGTCAGGCTGCAAAATGGCGCTGACACAGATGGCGGCACGACCAAGTGCTCAGCAAGCTGGCAGAGGTGCTGGAGAAAAGTCGGCAGGAGGCAAACAACCAGAGTCCAGCAGAAAGCCAATGCAAAATCCACTTCCTAAGGCAGGGGGAACCTGCGACACATTCCAGCAAGAGACCACCCGCCAAACTATTAACACCAGGGGCGGCGTGGAAGATGGAAGTGGACCTGGGTAGGCAGCTCCAGTTCCCACAGGAGATATGCAGCACGCTGTGGTCTGCAGCTCTGAAGTCAGTAGCACTGATTGAGCTGACAGTGCCATGGGAGGAGGGACTGGAAGCTGCCTACGAGAGAAAGAAGGCAAAGTATGCAGACCTGGTCACGGAGTGCAGAGAAAGTGGATGGAGGGTGAGACTGTATCCGGTGGAAGTGGGAGCCAGAGGCTTTGTGGGCAGAACAACACCACACCTGCTCAAGGACCTGGGACTATGTGGAGCCACCCTGAGCAGATCCATCAAGGAGCTTTCAGAAGCAGCAGAGAAATCTAGCCAATGGCTCTGGCTCAAACGACACAACAAGGCTTGGGGAGCAACATCCAAGTAGGTTTTGCTGCAGGGGGTGTCAGGGAGACGTCCCTGTTCACTGCCCCGCCACCGGGAGATGTTCTGGGCTAAGGGGCGAAACATCAATGAGAGGTGGTCCCCAGCTGAAGACCCTGCAGCAAAACCTTTTCTGGTATGCGGTCAGGTTTAGGCCTGCCTCAGGGAAGAGGACGTCCCTGCCATGCACAGTCCACCACAGGCACCGGTGGAGGTGCGACAGGCCTAAGGCCCAGCGGCAAGACCACCTTGCTGTAATTGAAATAATGTTGTATTCCAGAGTGAGAATGAGTTAGACTTTTACATGAAACTGTTTTTTGTTATGATGGTAATAAAACTACTATTAGGCCTCCCATGTCGAATGAAAAAGCATGACAATATTATGAATGACTTCCTGTTTGTGTTGTTGAAGCAGTTGAAATAGTTCCGGGGAAATATGCAGGTCTTTTTCCCAGTACATGCGATACAACAATATACAGCAGCAAAGTTACGGTCATAAATGTATTAAAAAAATAATATGAGACATTTTGTACAGCCAAGTAATATAATGACGAATGAGTTCTGATTGACATAGTCACACAGATACTGTGTTTAAGTAGTAAAACGTTTGTTATTGTGGCGGTTTGGAGTGTCACAATACCAGAATTTCAGTAGTCGATACTGGTACCTATGAATTTCCACGATTCTTGATACTTTGATGCCACAATAAAAAATAAAAAAACTTAACCCATGTACTTCTGAATTTACTACTTAATTGAAACGTGTTTCAAACTGTCAAGTATTTAAGACCACAGTACTTCAACATATTCGCAGTATCAGCTGCCAAAAGGTAATATACATTCCAAGAAGAGCAATGTTCTATAGCTGCCCATTAGAGCAAAAACAATAATGTGCCCATTATAACAAAAACAATAATGTCCTCATAAATATGATCATAAATAACAACAATAGTCAACTATTTTACATTTTAAAAAGAACAGCAGTGGCATACAGCCTTCAAGTATACAAGACAAACAATATTGTTTGTAATATTAGATGTCATCATGTCATTTGTGATCAAATAGGCTAATAAAAAGGATAAAACAAATATTTAAAGACAAATCTTTCTGTTTGTATTCCTTATTAATCTCTCTTTTCTCATTACGTTATGCCTTTTTGTGCTATTTTTCCTTTTTTAATTTTTTTTCTATCTACAATGTGCAATAAAAAAAAGAGATGTATTCAGCAAACGGCCCGCAGGCCACACTTTGCCGTACGGTGAAATAAGTAAAGCCAAACAACAGAAGAGTGTCTCTTAGCTGTGTTTTATTAACACTTACAACTAGTAGGCACTGCAGTTGCTCGTAGGTATGGGTTGCACGCCTCTGGAGCTTTTTTGCACGCTGTGGCACATGTAATGCACACTTCCTTGGCTTGTGGTGGTGGATCTCTGCACTCACTTGCACAACGAATACTTTCGTGACCACTTGTATTGGATTACCAAATAAATGCACGATGCAAGATACACCTCTCCTTCACTTTTAATATGTACCTATTAGGGCTGCAACTAACGATTAATTTGATAATCGATTAATCTGTCGATTATTACTCGATTAATCAATTAATAATCGGATAAAAGAGACAAACTACATTTCTATCCTTTCCAGTATTTTATTGAAAAAAAAACAGCATACTGGCACCATACTTATTTTTATTATTGTTTCTCAGCTGTTTGTACATGTTGCAGTTTATAAATAAAGGTTTATAAAAATTTTAAAAATTATTTTTAAAAAAAATAAATTGCCTCTGCGCATGCACATAGCATAGATCCAACGAATCGATGACTAAATTAATCGGCAACTATTTTTATAATCGATTTTAATCGATTTAATCGATTAGTTGTTGCAGCCCTAGTACCTATACTCGCTAAATATAGCAACAAAGGAGCTAAAGTGGTAAAGGCAGGTATTGATGTATTTTTTGTGTGTATAATCAGTGGTGATTGTAGTTTGCAGTGTGGAATTGCATTGAATCATACTGTACTTAATGTACACGGGGTTTCCCCTACATGTAAACGACTGTGGGCAACGCCACGGTACGATTACTGCCGCCACACCTTCAAAATAAGATTTGTCTTTCTTTTTTATCCTTGCAAACATTTTTTTTAACATGAAAACAAATTTGTTGTTGTTATTATTGAATGGATATACCTAAGGCTGAAACGACGCGTCGACATAGTCGATGTCATCGGTTACGTAAATACGTCGACGCTGTTTTTATGCGTCGACGCGTCGCATATTTACGTCACACTACCGTCATGGCGGACCGCAAAGCAGACGGTGCGAGCGAGGGGGAAAAAATCACGCCAAAAGTGGTCAAAAGTGTGGGAGTATTTCAATACACGGCCTAATAATGTTGTTGTATGCACACTGTGTCGAGCGTAAATGGCCTATCATAGCAGCACAACGGCTATGAACGAACATTTGAAAAGAAAACCATCAACCATCAACTAGTCAATCGTCCGCGTGAGCATACGTTGTCATTATTACACAAAAACATGAATGTGTCATTTGTATCTGCTAGGGGTGTAACGGTACGTGTTTTGTATTGAACCATTTCGGTACGGGGCTTTCGGTTCGGAACGGGGGTGTACCGAACGAGTTTCTAAGCTAAAGCTAAAGTCTTAACAAGCTGCTTTGCTCCTTCTGCCTCTGTCTCAGCACGCAGCATTGTCCCACCCACACAACCATCTGATTGGTACACACAAAGCGTTATCAGCCAATCAGCAGTGCGTATTCAAAACGTTACCAGCCAATCAGCAGTGCGTATTCAGGGCGCATGTAGTCAACCTTTCTTCATTACAACTGTTAGTCACTCACTGGAATGAGTAGAATTGGTTATTGTGTACTGTGTTGGGCTGGATGTTTATTTTGCACATTTTAAAAGCAATACTTAATGTTTACAGTGCTCCAGAATATTTAGATTGGCACTTTTTTGTATTGGATGTTTATCTTTATTTTTGCACATTTTAGCAAATAAGCAATACTTTCACTTTTGTTGAAATGTTTACACTGTTGTTACAGAATATTTCGTTTTGCACTTTTTTGTATTGGATGTTTATCTTTATTTTTGCACATTTTAAAGCAAAATAAGCAATACTTTTACTTTTGAAATGCTTATACTATTGCAGAATATTAAGATTTGCACTGGATGTTTACTTTTATATTTGCACATTAAAAAGCAAATAAGCTACTTTTAATTTTGTTAAATGTTAAACGTTTTAAATGTTTACATTGTTACAGAATATTTTGTCATGTTGTTGTCAATGTTGACTGAGTGGCCATACTTCTTTTTTTTTTGTAAAGAAAAGCCATGCCTTTTGAAAAAACGGGCCTAGATTTATTTTTTCATCTTCATTTTAAATAAAAAAAATAATCGGTAAAAGGAAAAATAATCTATAGATTAATCGGGAAAAAAAATCTATAGATTAACTGATTAATCGAAAAAATAATCTATAGATTAATCGATAGAAAAATAATCGTTAGCTGCAGCCTTAGATATACCGTATATTGTCTATTATTTACGTACTGTTGGCTATAATAACTTTGGAAAACAGCTCAAATATCATACAAACGTTCCGCATTGCTTTAATTTGGAAAAAAAACGTGCACCTAAATCGCCTGTCAGAAGCGCGTCACAAGCTGGCCGCGCACCTAAACAAATTGACGCCCGCAAAAGTGATAAGAAAATGTTGAAGAGAAAGTTATTTTGAGCTAATTAATATATTTCTTGTTCAAGACAGAGTAAACTACCGTAAGTCTTTTGACATTACTGCCGACAATAACGTCTATCTTTACGCCGTGTGCGTCTTTGAACCTCCGTTTGGACATCACCGTGTGGTGTGTGCATTTGTCCCTGTGTGTGTGTGGTTTTCTCCAGACACTCCAGTTTCTTTCCATCCATCCATCCATTTTCTACCGCTTGTCCCTTACGGGGTCGCGGGGGGTGCTGAAGCCTATCTCAGCTGCACACGGGCGGAAGGCGGGGTACACCCTAGACAAGTCGCCACCGCCAAAATATGAACGCTAGCTTCATTGGAGACTGTAAGATGTCCAAATATATGAATGTTAGTGTGAATTATTGTCTATTTGTGCCCTGCGATTGGCCATGCTGATTTGATTTAGCTTGTCTATGAGCTAGTCCATTGTACGTTAGCATTAAGCTAGAGGCATTACAGCTCAACCTTAATCCTGCATAATGGTATCGATTTTTTCAGTTTATTCCATATTTTATAATTAATTTAACGTGATTCCTACATGTATGTAAACGTCATGTGTATGTATATTGTACTTTCTTTAGTGTGGTTAGTTTTACAGTGACTTCATTGTGAAGAATATCAACAAAACCCCTAGTTATTTTTTTCCAACTCTGACTCAAAGGACTGTTTACATATTTAGCAAACTGAATTGCAACATTAAAGTATAGCCTGAGTCACTTTTTACAATAAGCAGAAGCAATTAAAACGGCATTGAACAAAGTGAGCACAGTCTACTTTAACAAGTCAAATTCTTTGTGTTAAAGTTGACTGTGGTTGTGATTCTGATTATATAAGAACAAATGTTAATATTAATAGTATTAATGGTATTAATAATAACTACTCACACGAATATTTGTTTTTAAGTATACATAAAATATTTGTTTATCCTTTTTAAAGAAAACATATGCATCTTTGCAATTCAAAATGATCTCTTGCCATATATGTTGATGTCATATTGACCGCGCCCCCACCGCCACGTATATAGTGGCAATCAAGGAGAAACCCTTAATATTAAAAACAAACAAAAAAACAGTTCTCTGGGTTTTGTGGTGCAAACTAAATAATAAACATAATGCAGCTGAGATAGGCTCCAGCACCTCCCGCGACACCGGAAGGGACAAGCGGTAGGAAATGGATGGATGAATGTTAAATGAACACTTGGTGACAGTGTCAATCAAACCTGAGCACTGTTTTTTTTAATAGACAGCTATATTATAAGATATCATTAGATGTGTGCAGGTGAGCCTATGCATCCATCCATCCATGTTCTATCGCTTCTCCCTCTCGGGGATGCGAGTGTGCTGGGGCCTATCCCAGCTGCACTCGGGCAGAAGGCGGGATACACCCTGGACAAGTCGCCACCTCATTGCAGGGCCAACACAGATAGACAGACAACATTCACACACTAGGGTCAATTTAGTGTTGCCAATCAACCTATCCCCAGGTGCATGTCTTTGGAGGTGGGAGGAAGCCGGAGTACCCGCAGGGAACCCGCGCAGTCACGGGTTATAAGGCGCACTGTCGAGTTTTGAGAAAAAAAAAGGATTTTAAGTGCACCTTATAGTCTGGAAAATACGGTAATATTTAATAATATTTCCCACAAATAGAGTATAAATTGGTGAACATGTGAATTGTTCAGATCAATACTACAACTGCAACCAGTGTTTAATTAAATTAAAAAAAGTGTAACTTCAGGAAACAATCTAAAAATATATATAACGAGCCAGTCTTTTTAACGGTTCTTTGACAAGAACAGCTGTTCAAGATTTAGCTCCCTTTAGAGAGCAATGAATCTAGGGATGCAGCTATTTCATATTTCTGTAAGCAAATCATCTTTCAATTAGTGTAAATAGTCGAGTCATCAGATAAAACACACTTTATTGCATCAATGGGTATTTCAGGTAAAATAGTTTATATAAATAACAATTTGCTTGCTTGCCATTCCTTTCAGTCTTTTTTTCTAGTAAATGCACAAGATCAACATGAAAATGTACTTTTAAAGGCCTACTGAAACCCACTACTACCGACCACGCAGTCTGATAGTTTATATATCAATGATGAAATCTTAACATTGCAACACATGCCAATACGGCCGGGTTAGATTAGTAAAGTGCAATTTTAAATTTCCTGCGAAATATCTGGCTGAACACGTCTCGGTATGATGACGTTTGCGCGTGACGTCACGGATTGTAGCGGACATTTTGGGACACCATTGTGGCCAGCTATTAAGTCGTCTGTTTTCATCGCAAAATTACACAGTATTCTGGACATCTGTGTTGGTGAATCTTTTGCAATTTGTTTACTGAACAATGAAGACAGCAAAGAAGAAAGCTGTAGGTGGGAAGCGGTGTATTAGCAGCCGGCTGCAGCAACACAAACACGTAGAGAACTGGGACAACAGAGACTCTTACCAGGAGGACTTTGAGTTGGATACGCTGACGCGGTACCGTGAGTACGCATGAACTGCGGCTTCCAAACATTTGATCGCTTGCCCGTACGTGCGTGCCGCTATGTGCATGTCACGTACGTGACTTTGGGGAAATATATGTGCTGTATGAACTTTGGGGAGGTGAACGGTACTTTGGGCTGTGGGATTGAGTGTGTTGTGCGGGTGTTTGATTTGTATTGGCGGGTTATATGGACGGGAGGGGGGAGATGTTTGTTATGCGGGATTAATTTGTGGCATATTAAATATAAGCCTGGTTGTGTTGTGGCTAATAGAGTATATATATATGTCTTGTGTTTATTTACTGTTTTAGTCATTCCCAGCTGAATATCAGGTCCCACCCGCCTCTCACAGCATCTTCCCTATCTGAATCGCTTCCACTGCCCTCTAATCCTTCACTTTCACTTTCCTCATCCACAAATCTTTCATCTTCGCTCAAATTAATGGGGTAATCGTCGCTTTCTTGGTCCGAATCGCTCTCGCTGCTGGTGGCCATGATTGTAAACAATGTGCAGATGTGAGGAGCTCCACAACCTGTGACGTCACGCTACTTCCGGTACAGGTAAGGCTTTTTTATCAGCGACCAAAAGTTGCGAACTTTATTGTCGATGTTCTCTACTAAATCCTTTCAGCAAAAATATGGCAATATCGCGAAATGATCAAGTATGACACATAGAATGGACCTGCTATCCCGTTTAAATAAGAAAATCTCATTTCAGTAGGCCTTTAATTTGTATGCATTAATACAAAAAATC
Source organism: Entelurus aequoreus (assembly GCF_033978785.1). Classification (NCBI taxonomy): domain Eukaryota; kingdom Metazoa; phylum Chordata; class Actinopteri; order Syngnathiformes; family Syngnathidae; genus Entelurus; species Entelurus aequoreus. Next base: position 30,368,232 of record NC_084731.1, on the reverse strand, counting down.
CTCAGCTTTTCGCTGCCACAAAGATCACAGCACTCTCACACCACCGCTCTCATGTTCGCTCTACTGCGTATTTAAAGTTCCGGGCACTCTGTTTTATAAATGTTTATTCGACTCAAACATTAATACACTCAAACAATTAATGAAAAAATGTGAATATAAATTGATCAAAGTATTTTTGTAATGAAACTAGGGCTGCAACAACTAATCGATTAAAATCGATTATAAAAATAGTTGGTGATTAATTTAGTCATCGATTCTTTGGATCTATGCTATGCGCATGTACTGCGGCTACGTCTCATGAGTTGGCAGTAAGCAGTAAGCCAGCCAATGATGTGTCATGTGCAGCTTACGTGACGACGCCGTCTCCTTTGCCTGGAAACATTCGAAAAATGGCGGAGGAAAACAGTACCGATAGTTCAGCGGAGAAACATCTTGAGGTTAATGCTTCAATGGAGAAAAGTGTACGACCTAAGTCGTCAAAAGTGTCGGAACACTTTACTTTAAAGACTTCAAAGAAGACCGTTTCCTGCAAAATGTGCAGCATAGACCTGGCATGGCACGGAAGTACAACATTGCTTCGGGAGCACCTGAAGAGGAAACATGTGGGAGCCATGGATGAAGGGAAGAACTCACGGTACGTACATTTTTAAGTCCATAGTCCGAGTATATTGATCCGTTGTGTCCGTCCGTCTTTGTGTGTTTTTAATCTTTTGTTAACGAGGAGATTTTTTTTTAAGGAAGCGCAGCAGAAACTGTTGTGTATTAACTTTCAGAGTGTTAGGAATGTTTTGGAGAGTGCGACGACTTCATTTTCTGTGTTGTTTTGAGTCGCAACAGGCATTTATGAGTTCAGCTTTTTTGTGAGTAACGTTAACGTTATCCCTTTGCTGCAACGCGGGGCTGATAATGTGTCTCCGGCAGATTTGACTCCGTTTTGAGAGAGAAAACGCACGGTTGCCAATTTTGAAATAAAAGTAACGGACAGAAATATCTCAGGTTCGTTTCATAATGGATCAATGTAGCCGGGCCCAATAAAGCCATATAAATCTATTTAGATTTGAGTGACGCTTTAGTGTAAATAAATAGAGATGTCCGATAATATCGGACTGCCGATATTATCGGCCGATAAATGCTTTAAAATGTGAGATCGGAAATTATCGGTATCGGTTTCCAAAAGTAAAACTTATGACTTTTTAAAACGCAGCAGTGCGGAGTGTTACACGGACGTAGGGAGAAGTACAGAGCGCCAATAAACCTTAAAGGCACTGCCTTTGCGTGCCGGTCCAATCACATAATATCTACGGCTTTTCACACACACAAGTGAATGCAATGCATACTTGGTCAACAGCCATACAGGTCACACTGAGGGTGTCCGTATAAACAACTTTAACACTGTTACAAATATGCGCTACACTGTGAACTCACACCTAACACAAATGACAAACACATTTCGGGAGAACATCCGCACCGTAACACCACATAAACACAACAGAACAAATACCCAGAACCCCTTGCAGCACTAACTCTTCCGGGATGCTACAATATACACCCCCCGCTACCCCCTACCCCCCCAACCTCAACCCCGCCCACTTCAACCTCCTCATGCTCTCTCAGGGAGAGCATGTCCTAAATTCCAAGCTGCTGTTTTGAGGTATGTTAAAAAAAAGAATGCACTTTGTGACTTCAATAATAAATATGGCAGTGCCATGTTGCCATTTTTTTCCATAACTTGAGTTGATTTATTTTGGAAAACCTTGTTACATTGTTTAATGCATCCAGCGGGGCATCACAACATAATTAGGCATAATAATGTGTTAATTCCACGACTGTATATATCGGTATCGGTTGATATGGGAATCTGTAATTAAGAGTAGGGATGATACTCGAAACCGGTTTTCCCGGTTGTTCGATAAGAAAATAACCGAGTCCTCGGACTCGAATCCCTTTTTGAGAACCGGTACCCGTTATCGAGACCACTATAGTAAAGAAAAGAGTTGGTTCTTTATTCGAATCCCTCGGAACGAATCCCGCCCTGACCAGAAATGCTCCGTGTGACATCACAATAAATCAGTCACGTAGCTCAGTCATTAGGCGCAGATAGCGAAAGCAGGAAAACAATGGACGGGAAAAAGCGCTCCAAGGTGTAATAAAGTTCAAAACAAAAGGTATAATCCAATGAATAACTTTACTGAGAGATTTGAGCAGGGTACAAACTCATGAAGAACACTTTTACGACCCACCGGAAACATAGCAACCAGGCTAGCAACGCACCTCCTTTACGGCAGCTGGCGCAACGTTCTTAAAGCAACCGCAGCACATACATATATATACAACACATCTCCCTTTTTTAACTTTTGTTTTTCACACCGTATATGTGTTGTCTGTCTAATTATAAATAATGCAGACGAGGCGTGTTGGCTGACTTCTTGACGTTTACTTTCACGGGTGACGACATGCAACAACACTTTTCGGGGCTACCGCGCATGCTCATCACTCCCGTTGCCTATATTCCCTAGCTCATAACATCTTTCCCCCTATAAAGAAATAATGTTAACTCAATAAAGTGTGTTTCTTTTTTTAGCTTTAACTTTTCATTTTTTAGCATTGTAACCACATTTGCAAACAACTTTTCTCTTCATAGAATTTTCTTTCTTTCTTTAAAGTGCAAAAATGTCAAAGCATCATAAACAGTTATGTCAAATAGCAGCAGAATTGCACTTTTTGGAGAGCTGTATTATTTTCAGTTTTGTGCTCAAGGGACTGATTTTATTTAACACTATATTATTATATATACACCTATAGTGATCACAGAGACAGGTTGTTTTTGTGTTACTGTATATATTTGTTTTTCTGAAAAATCCCACTTCATATACTTTGGGTAACAACAGTCAATGTTTATTTATTTTATTTTATTTTTTTAGGGGGGTAACAGTCAATATTTATTTATTTATTAGATTAAATTGTTTTGTTATATAATAAAAGTGAGCTTTTGTTAAACCAAATATTGTGTGTTTTTTTCCATGTACAACAACCTATCTGGACTCGATAAGAGAATCGATAAGGAATCGGTTCGATAAGAGGATTCGATAATAGACTCGAACTCGATAATTTCTTATCAAACATCATCCCTAATTAAGAGTTGGACAATATCGGAATATCGGATATCGGCAAAAAAGCCATTCTCGGACATCTCTATAACTAAACGTTATGAAGTTGCTGGAATATTTCATGCTATTATTCAGAGGCAGCCTAAAATGAATCCTTTATTATTCACAACAGAAACGTGTACAATATCTGATCCAGTTCAGATCTGATGAGTTACATTTCTGTGTTATTATTGGTATATTCTGCAACCCCAATGTCCATTTATTTAATTTAGCGGGTTTTTTTAATGTGGTGGCGTATTTGACTTTTACGTCAGAAATTATTAATTAAATCAACTAGGTATGTATTGAGTTACATGTAAATGATGCTACTATGTACGAGATGGCCCTTGGCAAAGGCCTAGTACCTGACTGCATCCTAGCCAGGGATACGGTGAAGACCTCAACGGCGGAGCAGGCGGAAGACGGTAGATTTAAGAACTACCACAACGGCTGCGATGGCGGAAGAAGGCTGCAGCAGAAAAGGGTCCCCAGTCGTTTTGAACTCCATGCCACTGGACCCTGACCCGATTCTGTCAAGGATCGTGTGGTGACTGTCTGTGCACCAGTCTCCCCACATTAAACAAAGTCACGCACAGGCATCCTCCATGGAGGATCGTCACACTTGTTCGAGTGACCGCCGATGATGATGCACATTCATAATATGGTTTTCTCTCATTTCAGAAAGAAACAACCCAGCATTAGCGACTTGGTACAAAGGAAGGTCTGCACACCACAGCAAGCAGCTGCATTGACTGATGCTATCCTGAATATGTTGCTAACTGACATGAGGCCACTATCAATGGTGGAGGATGAAGGTTTTAGACAAATGATTCACGTCCTCAACCCTGGTTACACTCTTCCCTCGAGGACCCATTTTACCAAACTGATGGAGAGGAAGTACGAGCAGGCATTCCAAGCAGTGTAGACTGACATAAAAGCCACCCAGAGCAAAATTGCTCTCACTACTGGCGTGTGGACAAGTGTAGCCACGGAAGCCTACCTTGGCAATACATGCCACTACATGGAACATGAAGTCAATCTGCCTTACGACCATGCCACTAGAGGAAAGACATTCAGCATCCAACATTGCAGAGTGGTTGGAATAGGTAGTAGCCAGGTTAGAAATTCCCCTAAGCAAAATTATTGCTATTGTGCATGACAATGGTGCACTTTATAAGAAAAAAACACTTGCCTTGTTTTATTTGGCAAGTTGAAAGAACAACTTGGGCAAGAAAGCATTTAGGTTTTCAGCAGCGAAGGCTTGGAATAACCTACAATCGAATATTAAACTTCAAACCCTTGTTACGTTGAATGAGTTTAAAGCTTCTGTGAAATTATTGCAGTCTACCTTGTCTGTATGCACATGTGTTATGTGAGCAAGTTTTAATGTCGTAAATGTGATGTTTTATGTATTTGTTTACTGTTTTTAATGTAACCTTGCTGCTGCCCTCTTGGCCAGGTCTCCCTTGGAAAAGAGATATTTGATCTCAATGGGATTTTACCTGGTTAAATAAAGGCTAATAAATAAACATGGTGCCAGTATGCTGTTTTTTTAAATAAAATACTGGCGCCCGATTGTAGCTGAGATAGGCTCCAGCGCCTCCTCCCGCGACCCCAAAGGGAATAAGCGGTAGAAAATGGATGGATGGATGGATGGATAGAAATGTAGTTTGTCTCTTTTATCCGATTATTAATCGATTAATCGAAGTAATAATCGACAGATTAATCGATTATCAAATTAGTTGTTAGTTGCAGCCCTAAATGCAGCTCATTAAGTATATTAAACATTAAACTGAGATTTATTTTAAATTTCACGTGCAGCCGAACTATTTCAAGTAGGAATGTAACAATAATTGGTATTAATGATAAAACGTGGTAATACTCCAGTCGGTTAGTAATGCAGTTTCAAATGTAAACGATCGTAAAACTGTTATTGATAGTAGAGATGTCCGATAATATCGGCCTGCCGATATTATCGGCCGATATATGCGTCAAAATGTAATATCGGAAATTATCGGTATCGTTTTTTTTTTTTATCGGTATCGTTTTTTTTTTTTATTAAATCAACATAAAAAACACAAGATACACTTACAATTAGTGCACCAACCCAAAAAACCTCCCTCCCCCATTTACACTCATTCACACAAAAGGGTTGTTTCTTTCTGTTATTAATATTCTGGTTCCTACATTATATATCAATATATATCAATACAGTCTGCAAGGGATACAGTCCGTAAGCACACATGATTGTGCGTGCTGCTGGTCCACTAATAGTACTAACCTTTAACAGTTAATTTTACTAATTTTCATTCATTACTAGTTTCTATGTAACTGTTTTTATATTGTTGTACTTTATTTTTTATTCAAGAAAATGTTTTTAATTTATTTATCTTATTTTACTATTTTTTTTTAAAAAGGACCTTATCTTCACCATACCTGGTTGTCCAAATTAGGCATAATAATGTGTTAATTCCACGACTGTATATATCGGTTGATATCGGTATCGGTTGATATCGGTATCGGTAATTAAAGAGTTGGACAATATCGGAATATCGGATATCGGCAAAAAGCCATTATCGGACATCCCTAATTGATAGTTTGATAAACTCGCAAACTAGTGATTCTACTAATTCGCTGGAGAAGAACGCTAGCACGCTGATCACTGGCAAGCAGTCGGCATCACTATTCGCTAGTTAACAAAGTGTTCAGTTAAAGCTAATCCACTAATTACTAGGTACACTCTATTGCCAAAAGTATTTGGCCACCTGCCTTTTACTCACATATGAACTTGAAGTGCCATCCCATGGAATTGTCCAAAATGTTTTGGTATCCTGGAGCATTCAAAGTTCCTTTCACTGGAACTAAGGGGCCAAGCCCAACTCTGAAAAACAACCCCACACCATAATTCCTCCTCCACTCATCACTCCAGAGAACGAGTCTCTACTGCTCTAGAGTCCAGTGGCGACATGCTTTACACCACTGCATCCGACGCTTTGCATTGGACTTGGTGATGTATGCAGCTGCTCGGCCATGGAAACAAAATCCATTAAGCTCTCTGCGTACTGTACGTGGGCTAATTGAAATGTCACAAGAAGTTTGGAGCTTTGTAGAAGCTGACTGTGCAGAAAGTCTTTGCACTATGCACTTTAGCATACGCTGACCCCTCTCTGTCAGTGTACGTGGCCTACCACTTGGTGGCTGACTTGCTGTTGTTCCCAAACTCTTCACTTTTCTTATAATAAAGTTGACTTCGGAATATTTCAAGACTGGATTTGTTGCACAGGTAGCATTCTATGACAGTTCCACGCTGGAAATCACTGAGAGTGGCCCATTCTTTCACAAATAGAAGTAGAAACAGTCTCCATGCCTAAGTGCTTGATTTTATACACCGGACCAGGTGATTAGGGCACCTGATACTCTACTTTGGATGGGTGGCCAAATACTTTTGGCAATATAGTGTATCTTAAATGTTAACAAGAATGCAAGACACATTAACATATTTCCCTATTACAAATGTCATACCCCAATCTACACTTGTATAAACACTAGGGGTGCAACGATTTGTCGACATTGTTGACACTTGACAGATACCGACAATACAATTTGTCACCGACAAATCAATTTGTCGACAAGTCGGTGACGTCATCACTCGTATTTTTCTGGACTAGAGCGAGTCAGCACGGCCACACGGACAACATTGCAGATGAAAACATGTAAAATGTGGAAACATTTCACTCTAATGTAGTTAAAGACATGAATATCTTGCTCATTTTGCGGAGAGACCTTTTTTATGACAGTATATCTGTAATACAACATCATTTAAAGTGTAGGCATGATGGCAGACATCTGGAAGATGCAATCTCAACTCGGTAAGATAGTTAAACTTAGACTTAGACTTAGACAAACTTTAATGATCCACAAGGGAAATTGTTCAAATTGTTGGCTTGTTACCTTGTGTGAGATGAAGTTGTGTCAAAAAAAAATAGATTTAACTATCTTTTTAGCCAAAGTTCAAAATTCATTCAAGTACTTTTTATTTGTCTGGAACTTCAGGTGTAAACATTGCAATGTGCAGTGCAATGAAGACAGGAACAATAACAAACCTCAATCACACACACCTGCAGACACACACATACGCGCGCACGCAAACAGTAGGCAGGCTCCATGGCGCCAATAACATAAAATAATAAATACACAAGCTATTAGATTGCAAAAATGTTCAAAATTAATCAAGACTATTAGATTACTAAAAATCCATCCATCCATCCATTTTCTACCGCTTGTCCCTGTCGGGGTCGCAGGGGTTGCTGGAGCCTATCCCAGCTGCTGCCAGGAATTGTTCAATAATAATATACGTCCGCGTGCAGCTTTTTAAACATATCACCAAAAAATGTTTTTTGTTTTTTTTTAGGAAATTAGATAGCTTTGGTATTTGTGGGTTTGTTTTATTTGCTGTTATTTTTACTGTTCTTTGTTTTCATTTTGTCAACACTGGGCCTGTATTAAAAGTTTAACAGTTATTTTGTAACAGACTAATGAGCAACGCAGTTGCAGGATAAACACATATTCCTGAATAAAATAGTCCTCTTTGTTAGTTAGCACAGGCCTAAACATATTCTAAGATGAGTTTAAAAGCAGATGGCTAAATTAGAGCCACTGAATAGGTTTATGCTTTATAATCCGATTAATCGACAAATGACTACGATAACCAATGACTAGTTGACTATCAAAATAGTCGTCAGTTGCAGCCCTAATAAACACTATGTTATCTGAGCAGCTACGCTATTCAATTGTGTACTTTGAACCTAAAAGCTGCGTAGACAGAGAGGTAGATATCAAGATATATACGCATATATACTATATATATATATATATTTATAAATATATAAATATGTATATATATATATATAAATATATATATATGTATATATATATATATATACTGTATATACATATTTATATATATATATATATATATATATAGATAGATAGATAGATAGATAGATAGATAGATAGATAGATAGATAGATAGATAGATAGATAGATAGATAGATAGATAGATAGATAGATAGATAGATAGATAGATAGATAGATAGATAGATAGATAGATATCTATATCTATATCTATATCTATATATATATATATATATATATATATATATATATATATATATATATATATATATATATATATATATATATATATATATATATAGATATAGATATAGATATAGATATAGATATATATATATGGTGGATAACTTAGTAAAAAGCTTTTTAGTGTATGTATAAGTACATTCTACAATACACATTCTACAATACAATAGTGATAATAATGATAATCGTGACCATTTTAGTCACAATAGCCGACCGACTTTGAAATTTTCACATGGTTACATTTCTAACTGCAAGCATGCATTTCTTATTCTGGTGTATGTCACCAATAAAGAGACTTGTAAATTAGCATATTATGTTCACTCAATATGTTGTAATTAATGTCGTTCAGTTACTGTTGAGCCACAAGCTGGAAAATAGCGAGCAGAAAAGCACAAGGAAAGGGGTACATTATGGAAACTTAATGTCCAAAGCCATGGCAAGTCGTTTTACCAACAAGACAAGACTATTTTATCTTCGATCGTCGTGAGACAACACAATGTTGCACACTTTGCAGCTGGCAGAGAGGTGGAGCTTTACTTCCTTGTTTACATTACGGTTGAGTGCGTAAAAACATAAAATGTAGATTGTTACACTAACTGCTTTAGTGAGAGGAAATAAAAACTCGGCAGAAAATAAAGACGATAAGCGGGAAGTCTAGAGTCATTTTTTTATCGGAGACTTGCACGTCATCAAAACATGTCAAGACACCTCTGCCTCTTCTCATACCAACCAAATATTTCCCGCTTCACAATAACAGCGTTAAATCCGGTTTAACTACCATAACAAGATGAAAAAATGGTCTTACATTACGATCATGCTTTGTCAAAGATGTTTTGTAATGTTATCTGTGATATTTATATCTAAATAAATGTTTTTTGGCAGATTGAAATAAAGTGTAAATTATTTTATAACCTCTTCTGATTGATAGTCCATAATTACAGAATGTTTAGCAGGCTAAATATTACACTTTAATAATAAATAAAGAAGGTAAAGAAGGGTAAAATGTTGTCATGCAGGGATATGAAAACCATTAACATGTACAACATGTACAGAATATCAGAAACATTTATTCAGGTATAAATACCACAAATTACATTAAAAACATATTTGACAATCAAACTATGACCGTAACAATCCATATTTTGTGTTATTAATGTGCAATGTGCAAAACTGGCATTCAAACATGGTGTAGCTCCTCTCCTCTGAATTCAAGTCCTCCTACAGCCGGAATACAAATTCTGTATTCCTACAAAATACAAGATCTGGCAAGACACCAACGCACTGCAAGTTGATTTTTTTAATGTCAGTAAATGCGTGTTTATGTCCATTTTGTGTTGAGCTGTTTAAAAAAAGCATAATGTTTAAAAACATTTAATTAAAGCAAACTAATTGTCCAGTCATTGTATTAAACTAAGGGTGTCAAACATACGGCCTGCGGGCTGAACTGGTTTTATCCGGCCCGCGGGATGAGTTTGCTAAGTATAAAAATGAGCCGAAATTTGTGAATGAAAGAAACTGCTGTTCTACATGTGTCCACTAGATGTCCCAATAGCAATTTTTTGTATCTTTGTAGATGATGCTACATATGTAAAAAAAAAACACACACAAAAAAACACATGATGTTAGTGCACCAGTCGAGGAAAATGAGCAAACTACATAAATAACTTTTTTTTTTTTATCTTGATAGATTGAAAATTAACACCAATGAGTTGACTGATGAACATCATCACATAATTTATTCAGAAAGTATAAATAACGACAAATAAAGATAGAATACTATTAACCGCAACATGTTAATTAAAAAACAACAACCCCAACAACATTATGATTTGTACATTGTCAGAACGTGCTTGTTCTATTTTTAAACAAAAAAAACAATCTGAAGTTGTCTTTATTTTTAAGTTATCGTGCCGTGATTTTAGCAGTCCGGCCCACTTGGGAGTAGATTTTTCTCCATGTGGCCCCCCATCTAAAATTAGTTTGACACCACTGTATTAAACACTTTAGGGAACACTTACGATTATGAAAAATTATCCATCCATCCATTTTCTACCGCTTATCTAGCTGCAATTAATTTGTCTCCAGTGTGTGTTGTCATGTGTATTTTAAAACGGTAGCTTCGAGGAAAATCTTTACCGCAGATTAAACTAGAAAAAGGTTTTCTCCCGTGTGTATTTTCATATGTTCTTTCAGCACACTTATGTGATGTTGCAATAGCAATTCTTGGTATCTTTGTAGATGATGCTACGTATGAAAAAATAAATAAACCATATGATGTTAGTGCACCAGTCGAGGAAAATGAGCAAACTAGGTTAATAATTTTATTTTTTATCTTGATAGATTGAAAATTAACACCAACGAGTTGACTGATGAACATCATCACATAATTTATTCAGAAAGTATAAATAACGACAAATAAAGATAGAATACCCCCGAGACCGGTAGAAAATGGACAGATGGATACTATTAACCGCAACATGTAAGTGTAAAAGGGCAGCAAGGTGGGACAGGGGTTAGTACGTGTCCCTCACAATACGAAGGTCCTGGGTTCGATCCTGCGCTCGGGATCTTTCTGTGTGGCGTTTGCATGTTCTCCCCGTGACAGCGTGGGTTACTCCCGCCTCCAAAAACATGCACCTGGTGATATGTTGATTGGCAACACTAAATGGTCCCTAGTGTGTGAACGTGAGTGTGAATGTTGTCTGTCTATCTGTGTTGGCCCTGCGATGAGGTGGCGACTTGTCCAGGGTGTACCCCGCCCGTGTGCAGCTGGGATAGGCTCCAGCACCCCCCGCGACCCCATAGGGGACAAGCGGTAGAAAATGGATGGATGGATGGGATGTAAGTGTAAAAAAAACAACAACATTATTAGAGATGTCCGATAATATCGGGCTGCCGATATTATCGGCCGATAAAAGCTTTAAAATGTAATATCGTAAATTATCTGTATCGGTTCGGAAATTATCGGTTTCAAAAAGTAAAATGTATGACTTTTTAAAACGCCGCTGTACTTAATGATACACGGACATACGGAGAAGTACAGAGCGCCAATAAACCTTAAAGGCACTGCCTTTGCGTGCCGGCCCAATCACATAATATCTACGGCTTTTCACACACACAAGTGAATGGATGCATACTTGGTCAACAGCCATACAGGTCACGCTGAGGGTAGCCGTATAAACAACTTTAACACTGTTACAAATATGTGCCACACTGTGAACCCACACCAAACAAGAATGACAAACACATTTCGGGAGAACATCCGCACCGTAACACAAATGAACAAATACCCAGAACCCCTTGCAGCACTAACTCTTCCGGGACGCTACAATATACAATATACACCCCCCTCTCAGGGAGAGCACGTCCCAAATTCCAAGCTGCTGTTTTGAGGCATGTTAAAAAAAAAATAATGCACTTTGTGACTTCAATAATAAATATGGCAGTGCCATCTATGGGCTGGACTTTCGCTGATATGTTGGATCCACTATGGACTGGACTTTCACAATATTATGTCAGACCCACTCGACATCCATTGCTTTCGGTCCCGGGGGGGGGGGGGTTATCCACATATGCGGTCCTCTCATAGTCATTCACATCGACGTCCCACTGGGGTGAGTTTTTCCTTGCCCTTATGTGGGCTCTGTACCGAGGATGTCGTTGTGGCTTGTGCAGCCCTTTGAGACACTTGTGATTTAGGGCTATACAAAAAATAAACATTGATTGATTGATGTTGGCATTTTTTTCCATAACTTGAGTTGATTTATTTTGGAAAAAATTGTTACGTTATTTAATGCATCCAGCAGGGGCATCACAACAAAATTAGGCATAATAATGTGTTGATTCCACGACTGTATATATCGGTATCGGAATCGGTAATTAAGAGATAAATGGGTTATACTTGTATAGCGCTTTTCTACCTTCAAGGTACTCAAAGCACTTTTGACAGTATTTCCACATTCACACACACACATTCACACACTGATGGTGGGAGCTGCCTGGCAAGGCGCTAACCAGCACCCATCAGGAGCAAGGGTGAAGTGTCTTGCCCAAGGACACAACAGACGTGACTAGGATGGTAGAAGGTGGGGATTGAACCCCAGTAACCAGCAACCATCCGATTGCTGGCACAGCCACTCTACCAACTTCGCCACGCTGTCCCCAGTTGGACAATATCGGAATATCGGCAAAAAAGCCATTATCGGACATCTCTAGATGTAAGTGTAAAAAAAACAACAACATTATGATTTGTACATTTTCAGAATGTGCTTGTTCTATTTTTAAACACACACAAAAAAAAACAATCTGAAGTTTTCTTTATTTTTAAGTTATCCTGCTGTGATTTTTACCAGTCCCGCTCACTTGGAAGTAGATTTTTCTCCATGTGGCCCCCTGATCTTTCATCACTTATTAACGATGAAAAATTGCATCTATCTGCAATTAATTTCGAAGGGACAAGCGGTAGAAAATGGACGTATAAATGAGGATGTAAGTGTAAAAAAACCAACAACATTATTAGAGCTGCCGATATTATCGGCCAATAAATGCTTTAAAAATGTAATATCGGAAATTATCGGTATCGGTTTTAATCGCGATTAAATATTTTGAATCGTTGCAATTTCGATACCGATAAATGTGTTGCTGTGCCCAGATACAGCAGAGGTTGCACAAATGGGAAGTTAAGCAGTCTGACAGGCCATTTTTGAAGAACTGGTCCATGTTTATGCGCCATTATTATTAGTATTATTATTATTATTATTATGCAAGTGTGTTCAAGCTATTTAAGGGCACGGCGAATAACGTGTTCACTGACAGAGACAACACATGAATGGCTCTGCGGGCAAGACACCCACCTTAACTTTCACACTGACACATTTAAGTCTTTCTTACGGCCGTGATGATATAAACTGTGTGAGTTAACGGCGACGTGGGTGTGCGTGTGTACACGCGTGGAACAAGCGAGTCAAGTTACTGCACGTCACGGCTTTGAGCAATGAGCGAGCAATAAGGGCGCTTATACACTCGGCCGAAAGCGGACTCGTCTTTTTTGAGAGACAGGAAAAAAGACGAGCGCCACGCCACGGCGCGAAACACCGAGCGAGAAACGTAACAACCCCCGCGGAGCACGTGAATATTCGGTCGCCGAATTCGCCTCTTACCGTTAAGTAGTTTTTCCAAGTCGCTTTTTTTTTTTTTTTTTTTTGAGATGCCGATCCTCTCTCCGCCTGCTGGCTAGCAGTTGTGTTAAGCTAGCATGAGCCACCAGCCGCGGGCCGCTTTCTGGTTTGGGGATTTTCAAAATAAGACAACCCGTCGACCCACCCGGTGACAGCGAGGCTTTCTGCGGGGACCACGCTTCCGGTGCGAGACGGTCCCGTCGTCCTGCTAGCTTGATGCACTTCTCGTCCACGACCTCATTCCAATATGGCACAAACGGCTACTGCGCATGCGCTCCCGCCTCTTTATATGCCTGGAGCCCGGCTAACATCACATCTCCGTACAACAATAAAATATCGCACAAGCACAATCCGCTTTTGGAAAGAAAATTTTAAAAAATGGTGTTTAAGGACGTAATTATCTATATAAATTGTTATAGTTAACCCGCGTGGAATATATGTAATTGCACATATATAAAATTATATATGTAACTAAAAAAAAAAATGGAAAAAAAATCTGCTTTCCACTCTGTAATTTGCAACCTATTTGTTGTATTATTATTTATTTGGATTATTATTATTATTGAAAAAATATTTTTTTAATTAATAAACAAAGGAAATCCTAATGCGCCAGTCCATTGCGAAGTACTTGTAATAATATAATGTTAAAAAAAAAAAATTGCTGCACAAAGCTCTCAAGTCGGGGGGGTGACGAGGGAGAAACTACTAGAGAGAAAAAAATGCACTAGTTCATCTAATCCGCATCAGAATGGGACTTTCTTTCCTACAATAAATGCGTTTTTATTTTATTTTGGCTAGCAGACACGAGAATTGGATCCGGCAGGCTGGCTGCTGTTCCCTATAATCCTCCAGCACGGACCAACCCTTTTGGGTGCCTGTTTCAACAAAAGAAGAAGAAAAAACAACCGCATTTATCATGCGTTGGAAAGGAAGAAGCACTGTAGTGAATATGAGCTGCTGCAGCAAAGCGATTCCATCTCGCATCAGCGGTTGAAAACTTGAAACCATAAAAATATAGCCTATTTGCATATTCAGGTAATTGATCATTTTCTGTATTTATTCCAAGAATCACATACATCTTTTATTTCCTGCACTTGGCTTTTTAAAGAGCAACTTTCATTAAAAAAAATTTTTTTTTTTTAATGTGCACAGTGTGATTGCTCGCCGATGAATCGGACTTTTCCTGCACCATCAAATGGGAGGTTGCAGTCTGAGGGACAGCAGGTCACTGCAGGAATGTGCTCGCCTGTCTTCATCGCGTTGAGCCGACAGTTGCAGTCACACAACCTGGCCTCTAGATGGCGCCAGAGGTGGAAGTCTCGTAAAATGGTACTTTGCTTCCCTTTGTCTTTTTTTTTTCTGAAGCGAGATGATGCAGAGATGGTGACACAGTGTGCAACTTTGACCAAACAGAAGTACACGGCTGAAAAAATCTGGCAAGATACGTGATAAAATAAGACTAGATTCTAGGGGAAAAAATAAAAACCAGGGAAATTATTAGACTTAGACAAACTTTATTGATCCACAAGGGAAATTGTTCCACACAGTAGCTCAGTTTTAAAAGGATGGAAAGGATAATGTAGGTATTAAGTAGAATAAAAATGTATCATAGTAGCAATATAAAATATAATATACATATTATATATACAGTATATAATATATACTGATATATTATATTTTTATATAATATATACAATATATAACAAATCCCAATTACCATGTACAATATTACAGTGTCTGTAATTTTACTTGATAAGACATCATCAAGAGTTGTATTTCTAGAAATAAGCAAATATTTTATTCTGAAAAACGAGCGCAATTCTTAAATTAAGCATCCTCTGGATGTTGCAAAATCTTTAAATACAATTCTATATGTGAGGAAAACCACAATATCTTATTCGAATAGTTATTTTCTCACTTTTAAAAGAAAATGGACAATGTATAATTATTCAAGCTCAAATTAATTGATAAGACATCATCAAGTAAGAGTTGTATTTCTAGAAATAAGCAACTATTTTATTCTGAAAAACGAGCGCAATTCTTAAGTTAAGCATCCTCTAGATGTTGCAAAATCTTTCAATCAAATTCTATATGTGAGGAAAACCACAATAACTTATTTGACTAGTTATTTTCGCAATTTTAAATGAAAAAGGACAATATATAATTATTCAAGCTAAAATTAATTGATAAGACATCATGAAGTAAGAGTTGTATTTCTAGAAAAAGGCAAATATTTTATTCTGTAAAACAAGTGCAATTCTTAAATTAAGCATCCTCTACATCTAGAAGTTGCAAAATCTTTAAATAAAATTCTATATGTGAGGAAAACCACAATATCTTATTCGAATAGTTATTTTCTCACTTTTAAAAGAGAATGGACAATATATAATTATTCAAGCTAAAATTAATTGATAAGACATCATTGATTGATATATTTTTATTTCAAATATGCATAAAAACAAGAGCAAGCCTGATCCAATACAGTGCTATAGCCTTAACAGCCATTATAACAAAATGAAAAACAATGGAGAATAAAAAACAAAAACAAATGAGCATTGGACTTTCTTTTTCTTTTCTTCATCAAGTAAGAGTTGTATTTCTAGAAATAAGCAAATATTTTATTCTGAAAAACGAGCGCAATTCTTAAATTAAGCATCCTCTGGATGTTGCAAAATTTTTCAATAAAATTATGTGAAGAAAACCAAAATATCTTATTTGAATAGTTATTTTCTCAATTTTAAATGAGAAAGGACAATATATAATTATTCAAGCTAAAATTAAATAAGACATCATCAAGTAAGAGTTGTATTTCTAAAACTAAGCAACTATTTTATTCTGAAAACGAGCGCAATTCTTAAATTAAGCATCCTCTGGATGTTGCAAAATCTTTCAATAAAATTCTATATGTGAGGAAAACCAAAATATATTATTTGAATAGTTATTTTCGCAATTTTAAATGAGAAGGGACAATATATAATTATTCAAGCTAAAATTGATATTATGATGTAAAGTGTAAAGGTTATGACTAAAAATAAGCACATAGCTCCTACTAGGGAAGTTTCCAGAAATAACATTTTAAGTCTTGGCGAAGTTGCAAATAATTTGCAATGTATAAATCAGGGGTGTCAAACTCATTTTAGCTGAGGGGCAGCGTGGAGGAAAATCTAATCCCAGGTGGGCCGGACGGGTATAATCATGGCATGATAACTTAAAAATACAACTTCAGATTGTTTTCTTTGTTTTACTGTAGCCCAAAATAGAACAAGAACATTCTGAAAATGTACATGAATTTACCATGAATTAATTAACGTGGACCCCGACTTAAACAAGTTGAAAAACTTATTCGGGTGTTACCATTTAGTGGTCAATTAAACGGAATATGTACTGTACTGTGCAATCTACTAATACAAGTCTCAATCAAAAAATACATATCACAAATAATCCTCTTGACAAAACACTTCCAGTTAGTAAAATCTTCTGAGGAAAAAAATTGGTGCAGTTTCAAAAACACCATTAAGAACACAATGACATTAGACTTAGCAATTAAGCAATTAAACTTGAAGTCACAGCTCATCTATGATTGAACAAAAACAAAATTAAGCATAAATAAAAACGCTTCTATGTATTAACTACCTCATTTGTCATTTCCATTGTTGACTTTCTTTAAATTTGCACAGAATAAAATAATTTTCCCAGAACTATATCAAGTAGAAGCATTTAAGTCCCATCTTAAAACTCATTTGTATACTCTAGCCTTTAAATAGACCCCCTTTTTAGACCAGTTGATCTGCCGTTTCTTTTCTTTTCTCCTCTGCCCCTCTCCCTTGTGGAGGGGGGGGGGGGGGGGAGACGACGACGACACAGGTCCGGTGGCCATGGATGAAGTGCTGGCTGTCCAGAGTCGGGACCCGGGGTGGACCGCTCGCCTGTGCATCGGTTGGGGACATCTCTGCGCTGCTGACCCGTCTCCGCTCGAGATGGTCTCCTGCTGGCCCCACTATGGACTGGACTCTCACTATTATGTTGGATCCACTATGGACTGGACTTTCACAATATTATGTCAGACCCACTCGACGTCCATTGCATCCGGTCTCCCCTAGAGGGGGGGGGGGGGGGGGGGGGGGGGTGTCACCCACACCCACATTTGCGGTCCCCTCCAAGGTTTCTCATAGTCATTCACATCGACGTCCCATTGGGTTTGTGAGTTTTTCCTTGCCCTTATGTGGGCTTTGTACCGCGGATGTCGTTGTGGCTTGTGCAGCCCTTTGAGACACTTGTGATTTAGGGCTATATAAATATTGATTGATTGAATTGTGCAAGTGTCTCATCCAGCATTTTAAGTGAGGTTAACAATTGTTTATTTTACTCCTGTTTGTTTTACATTGGGTCAAGGAGGAGGAGTCGCAGCCCCACTTTACCGTGTACCTCTTGCTTCAATGCTTGGTACACTTGCTCGCCCGATATAAACTATTTGCTTGCCTAACAGAATTGTGAGATCCAATGGACACTTTCAGAACAGCAGTTTCTTTCATTTAAAAATGCAGCTCAATTTTACACTTGGCAAACTCATCTCGCGGGCCAGATTGAACCTGTTCACGGGCCTGATTCGGCCGCATGTTTGACATCCCTGGTATAAATGATTAGTTGCAGGAATGCAGCAATTATGAGCTAATTTCTAGCCTTTTTATATTTTTTTTTCAGACCATCTTGACACAAAAGTTCAATAAATGCGAGGAAAACAAAACACAATGGAAGAAAGGTTTTATTTATAAGATGTAAAAGAGTGAATTTAAAAAAGAAAAAGCAGCACATAAATGCCAATATCAAGCTGTATTTGCTTCACGGTAAAAGTCATGTACTTCAAATGCCCATTCTTCCAACAAATATTCACCCCTCAATACCAATATTTATATGCAGGTAGCATCATGCTATCCCTGCAACGTTTTGACTTCATTTTGTGCAGTTTTAAAGAGAGCTGACCACTGACAAAGAATAAATAACACTTTTCAGACATTTACAATTTGCCTACACTATCTTCATTACTTCATCCTTTCATTGCAACTGTGATGCGATTTCATTTACTATAACAAATGAATTATTCACCATTGGACTACTGGAGGTTTTGGATGCGTCAATACAAGTGCGATAAAATATGTACAGTATTTTTTAAATGTGACTAAGTCAGTCAGTAGATAATTTTATCTTTGAATGTACATTTTAGGATTCAGTACATGAGATGATTTGGTTAGCGAGAGCGATTACATTAATAAAACATTACACATAAGTAATAAAAAACAGTAACCCTTCAGTTCCGATTAGATTATACTAGTACATGAAGCATGTCCCTTAAATACAAATATAGTGTGGTAATTATTTGATCGAGCCATTACATCTTGTTCTGATTCATCCAGTTAAAGTAAATAGATCAAGTGAAAGTCAGTGATCGGTTTGTCTTTTCATTTGCTCATCAGATGTTCAAGTTTGGGATTGATAAAAGAAAAGCCAGCGAACGCCGTCTGATCCATCGACTCGATGAGGTTCTTCTCGCCATGGGAGAGCCGCGGCTTTTCGCTCAGGAACTCTCTGTCAAAGTTGCTGCAGTCGCTTGGAGATTTCTGGGGAAAAAGCAGGATGCGTGGTCGGAAACTGGGTCTGGATGGAACATTTGTTAGAGGATGAGAATGATCCCCACCACTTTGGGCTTGAAAGGGGGCTCCACTTCTCTCCTCTCCAGAGCCGACCAGTCGATATTTTTGAAGAACGGTTGTGCTCGGATGTCTCCGACCACACCAAGTCTGGAAGTGGGATCATGCACGAACAGCTGCAAACGTGACGGAAGAAAAGAAGACAACTGTTTTGATTAAAGAGCAAAACAAGTGCTTGTAATTAGGCCAAAAACTATATCACGATATGCGTTTTTTTATATTGATATCTATTCCAAAAAGCGCGAGTGACTCCATGAAACGAATCTTGCTTTATAATTTCTGGTTTCTTACGACCCAAAAATATAAACATATATAGTATATTTAATCAAATGCATTTTAAATTGATAAGTGTAGAGGTTAGAGGTTGCCCCAGTCAGGATGAGTCATGGGTGCTCAAAACTTAAAGACTGACTTCAGTGATAGGTCTAAAAAATGTAATAAAATTATGTGCTATGGACTGGTTTTACTTTCCCTCTCACATTTCACTTTGTGACTTGCAAATTTACAAGTGGATCGATGATATTGTGTCCAAGTGTATTCTGGATAAAATTGTCATCCACCAATGTCATCAGTCACTTGTCAACAGAGTACAAGCCAGGGAAGCATTTTTACTAAGAAGGTAACATGAGTGGCAGTTCATATAAACATAAAAGTGGAGCGGCAATACGCAAAGAAAAGGAAGAAATAGAGACAGTGTAGTGGTGTCATACTCTTTCCCGGCTGTGTTGATTTTTCCTACTCCTCCGAGTGGGGCACAAATCCTGTTCGGCGGCATGAGAGGTGAGCATGCTAACTACCGAGCTAAACGGCCAGGCTATTTCACTCAATAGCCTGCTGTTTAAAGGGCCCAATCATGTGCCTCACCTCCAGCCTGGCTCTGATTTGTTCCGCTACTGGCGGTAACACATTGCGTCATTTACAGTTGTATTCCATCCATCCATCTTCTCCCGCTTATCCGAGGTCGGGTCGCGGGGGCAGCAGCTTAAGCAGGGAAGCCCAGACTTTCCTCTCCCCAGCCACTTCGTCCAGCTCCTCTCGGGGGATCCCGAGGCGTTCCCAGGCCAGCCGGGAGACATAGTCTTCCCAACGTGTCCTGGGTCTTCCCCGTGGCCTCCTACCGGTTGGACGTGCCCTAAACATCTCACTAGGGAGGCGTTCGGGTGGCATCCTGACCAGATGCCCGAACTACCTCATCTGGCTCCTCTCGATGTGGAGGAGAAGCGGCTTTACTTTGAGCTCATACCAAAGACTATAAAAATGGGACCCATTACCTCCCTGCTTGGCACTCAGCATCAAGGGTTGGAATTGGGGGTTAAATCACCAGAAATGATTCCCGGGTGCAACACCGCTGCTGCCCACTGCTCCCCTCACTGCCCATGGGGTGAACAAGGGGATGGGTCAAATGCAGAGGACAAATTTCACCACACGTAGTGTGTGTGTGACAATCATTGGTACTTTAACTTTAACTTAACTTAGCTCCTCCCGAATTGCAGAGCTTCTCCCCCTATCTCTAAGGGAGAGCCCCGCCACCCGGCGGAGGAAACTCATTTCGGCCACTAGTACCCGTGGTCTTGTCCTTTCGGTCATAACCCAAAGCTCATGACCATAGGTGAGGATGGGAACGTAGATCGAACGGTAAATTGAGAGCTTTGCCTTCCGGCTCAGCTCCTTCTTCACCACAACGGATCGATACAGCGTCCGCATTACTGAAGACGCAGCACCGATCCGCCTGTCGATCTCACGATCCACTCTTCCCTCACTCGTGAACAAGACTCCTAGGTACTTGAACTCCTCCACTTGGGGCAGGGTCTCCTCCCCAACCCGGAGATGGCATTCCACCCTTTTCCGGGCGAGAACCATGGACTCGGACTTGGAGGTGCTGATTCTCATCCCAGTCGCTTCACGCTCGGCTGCAAACCGATCCAGTGAGAGCTGAAGATTCTGGCCAGATGAAGCCATCAGGACCACATCATCTGCAAAAAGCAGAGACCTAATCCTGCAGCCACCAAACCGGATCCCCTCAACGCCTTGACTGCGCCTAGAAATTCTGTCCATAAAAGTTATGAACAGAATCGGTGACAAAGGGCAGCCTTGGCGTAGTCCAACCCTCACTGGAAACGTGTACGACTTACTGCCGGCAATGCGGACCAAGCTCTGGCACTGATCATACAGGGAGCGGACCGCCACAATCAGACAGTCCGATACCCCATACTCTCTGAGCACTCTCCACAGGACTTCCCGAGGGACACGGTCGAATGCCTTCTCCAAGCCCACAAAGCACATGTAGACTGGTTGGGCAAACTCCCATGCACCCTCAAGGACCCTGCCGAGAGTATAGAGCTTGTCCACAGTTCCACGACCAGGACGAAAACCACACTGTTCCTCCTGAATCCGAGGTTCGACTATCCGGCGTAGCCTCCTCTCCAGTACACCCGAATATACCTTACCGGGAAGGCTGAGGAGTGTGATCCCACGATAGTTGGAACACACCCTCAGGTCCCCCTTCTTAAAGAGAGGAACCACCACCCCGGTCTGCCAATCCAGAGGTACCGCCCCTGATGTCAACGCGATGCTGCAGAGTCTTGTCAATCAAGACAGCCCCACAGAACCAGAGTCTTAAGGAACTCCGGGCGGACCTCATCCACCCCCGGGGCCTTGCCACCAAGGAGCTTTTTAACTACCTCAGCAACCTCAGCCCCAGAAATGGAAGAGCCCACCACAGATTCCCCAGGCACTGCTTCCTCATAGGAAGACGTGTTGGTGGGATTGAGAAGGTCTTCGAAGTATTCCCCCCACCGATCCACAACATCAGCAGTCGAGGTCAGCAGAACACCATCCGCACCATACACGGTGTTGACAGTGCACCGCTTCACCTTCCTAAGGCGGCGGATGGTGGTCCAGAATCGCTTCGAAGCCGTCCGGAAGTCGTTTTCCATGGCTTCCCCGAACTCCTCCCATGCCCAGCTCCAATCAGCCGCCTCGACAATAGAGGTGCGGAACATGGTCCATTCGGACTCAATGTCCAGCATCTCCCTCGTGACATGTTCAAAGTTCTTCCGGAGGTGGGAATTGAAACTCTCTCTGACAGGAGACTCGGCAAGACGCTCCCAGCAGACCCTCACAATGTGTTTGGGCCTGCCAGGTCTGTCCGGCATCCTTCCCCACCATCGCAGCCAACTCACCACCAGGTGGTGATCAGTAGAAAGCTTCGCCCCTCTCTTCACCCGAGTGTCCAAAACACGAGGCCGCAAATCCGATGAAACAACTACAAAGTCGATCATAGAACTGCGGCCCAGGGTGTCCTGGTGCCAAGTGCACATATGGACACCCTCATGTTTGAACATGGTGTTTGTTATGGACAATCTGTGACGAGCACAAAAGTCCAATAACTAAACACCACTCGGGTTCAGATCCGGGCGGCCATTCTTCCCAATCACGTCTCTCCAGGTTTCACTGTCGTTGCCAACATGAGCGTTGAAGTCCCCCAGTAGGACAAGGGAATAACCCGGGGGAGCACTCTCCAGTCCTCCCTCAAGTGCATCCAAAAAGGGTGGGTACTCTGAACTGCTGTTTCGTGCGTAAGCAAAAAACAACAGTCAGGACCCGTCCCCCCACCCGAAGGAGGAGGGAGGCTACCCTCTCGTCCACCGGGTTGAACTCCAACGTGCAGGCTTTGAGCCGGGGGGCAATAAGAATTGCTACCCCAGCTCGTCGCCTCTCATTGCGTGCAACGCCAGTGTGGAAGAGAGTCCAGCCCCTCTCGAGAGAACTGGTTCCAGAGCCCTTGCTGTGCGTCGAGGTGAGTCTGACTATATACAGCCGAAACTTCTCTACCTCGTGTACTAGCTCAGGCTCCTTCCCCCCCAGCGAGGTGACGTTCCACGTCCCAAGAGCTAGCTTATGTAGTCGAGGATCAGACCGCCAAGTGCCCTGCCTTCGGCTGCCGCCCAGCTCACAATGCACCCGACCTCTATGGCCCCTCCCATGAGTGGTGAGCCCATTGGAGGGGGGACCCACGTTCGCTCTTCGGGCTGTGCCCGGCCGGGCCCCATGGGGGCAGGCCCGGCCACCAGGCGCTCGCCATCGTGCCCCAACTCCGGGCCTGGCTCCAGAGTGGGGCCCCGGTGACCCGCGTCCGGGCGAGGGAAATCTGAGTCCTTGTTGATGCATTCCCATAGAAGTCATTCCCATAGAAGACAGTTGTATTATTTTCTCAAAACTATAATTAATCTACTTGCTAATTTACTGTTAATATCTGGTTACTTTCTGCTCAATCTCCAATTCTGTTAAAATATAATAACCACTTATTCTTCTGTTGTTTGGATACTTTACATTAGTTTTGGTTGATACTAAAGATGTGGGTATCAATCCAATATTTAGTAGTTACAGGGGCAGTATTGGTCATATACAGTATATATACTGATACTATACTTTGTATCGTTACTGTTGATATTTGTATCGATCTGTCTACTGCGGTTTACATTCAAAAGTTCTAGCTTGCTGCCACCTATGGTGTGTAGGGTATCATATTTAGCTATTCCTCATCCTCCAGTGATAATGACCCTTAAAAAAAACATACTCTATTTGCCGCCATGGAGGCGAGCATTGCTAACTTAGAAGTGGCTTTGCACTGTGGAGGGACATTAGCCATTAGTGAGAAGGCTGTCAATTTTTGAGGGACACAGCTAAAATGTGTCATCAACATGTATTATCACAATATTAGGATTGTATTAAAAACTGTAACCAAATGTATATCATTTATATCATATACATCGCGCAACACTGAAGTATGTAATGAATGGATTCACAGTGGAAATAGTAAAACCTGAAGAAAGTTAATAGAAAATGTTTAGGTGCACAAAATATTATTTGAAGGCCAGAGCCTACATTTAGAATTTTCTCATTTAAGCCTCAGTTTCACCTATTCAAATATGTGTTTGCAGAGTAATTACCAGCTCAAGCAGTTTCAGGGCCTCCTTTTGTATCCATCGAGGGTAGTGTGGGGTTTCCGACCGGATGGACTCAAACAGTTCATCCTCACTGTCGCCTTGGTAAGGTGATTGACCAATCAGCATCTCATAGACCAACACGCCAAAAGACCACCAGTCCACTGAGAAGGTGTACTTCTGCCCCAATAGGATCTGCCATGCGAGACAACACAGCAAGTCACTTGAGAAGGAAGGGCAGGGGTCTCCAGCAGTGCAGCAGAAGATGTTTGGGATTAGTTCCAACTAGAGGGGGTGCAGCCCTCAATACCTCAGGTGCAATATAGTCCGGTGTCCCACAGAATGTTGAAGCTCGGACAGCTTCAAACACATTGTCTTTGCACATGCCAAAGTCTGCTATTTTGATGTGGCCGTCTTTGTCCAGCATGACATTATCCAGCTTCAGATCCCTGCAGAGGGCAAACAATGAAAGTGATGCATTGGTTATGGAAATACAGTCAACTCCTCATTGTTCAATTTACAAACAATAGACAGAATAAAAATATACTTTGGTATATACTGTACTTGTCTCAGTGACCAATGTTTTAGCCACCTTTTGTGTGCCTCGAAGCACAGCCATATTTTGTGCCTGGCAGCACAGCCACTGTGGGCGAACAGATCAATCTCCGGGGCTTATTGTCAGCTCAGTGTTGCAGGCATTTGGCTACTATGCTCAGTGCTACTTTGTGTGGTTTTCAGCCTTATTACTGTATTTTTTCTAGATTTGCTTTATCAATATGAGTCTAAAGCAGGGATTCTCAAACCGTGGTACACCAAATAATCACTTAATCAAATATTCAAACACAATAAAACCTCTGCCTTGTTTTAGTGAATACCTACGGCTACTACGCTATTGTACTTTAATGTTGGTCATTAAGGTGGTACTTGGGAGAGCCAAGTGTTTTCTGAGGTGGTATTTGGTGAAAAAAGTTTGAGAACCACTGGTCCATAGAAAGCAATGGACAAGTGATGTGTAGTTTGAAACATTCAGGAAGTATCCACATCGTTCTACGACAGTGCCACCTCCATCCTTTAACAGACCTAAATTTGTTATTGTAGCGACATGGCTGTTAAAGTCAGGGAGTTGTGTGACTTCAAACAGCCAGTACACCACAAGGCGGCTGCAAATAAAGATAGTTCAGCTAGTTGTTGTTTTGGCTTTTTTATTAAAGAAAAAAATGACCAATCACCCCTTGTTATGCATGTTTGGTATACAGTACTATATAGCGCTTTATATTGTGTTCAAAGTGTACACACCTTCACAAAAATTTGGAGCTTTGTCGAGGCTGGAACCCGATATTTATGTTTACATAATTTTTTCTATAGGAATATTTGATCTAATATACAAATGTTTCTATTGACGAACCCTGTTCAAGAAACAAATAAGTTCATAAATTGAGGTATCGCTGTATCTTGCAAAAGTTTGATTCAGTAAAAGGGGAATATTTACTATTTTTGTTATGTCTCTCCAGTAGTTATTACCTGTAGATAATTCCTTTTGAGTGGAGGAACTGCAGTGCCACAACTATCTCAGCAGCGTAGAATCTGAAGGTTGGAGTCAAAAAACAACAACGGTCATGATTTTTTATGAACGATTTGAACAGTAACAGCAAAAAAGGCTTTCTTAAGTTGACTCACATGGTTCTGACGAGATCGAAGCGGCCTTTGTCTTGGATATGGAACATCAAGTCGCCGCCATTGAGGTATTCCATCACAAAGAATAGGTGCTCCTGGGTTTAAAAAAATACACCATTTTGTCACCTAATTGTTGCAGAGGAACAAATGACACGTGAATATTCAGAGAAACGTGAGTCTTTTTATGCAACCAAACAAAAAATAAATTTGCAGGCCCTACAAATAATGAATTCACAATCAAAAAAAAAATATTTCCAAACAAATACAAATGAATTTGAAATAATAAAAAAATATATATATTTTTGGTTTCAAACCTTTTTTTTTTGGTCACAAAAAGTTTTCTGGGTTGCAAATAATTTTTTGGGTTTCGACTCAACTTCAATCTTGTGGGTGGGGCCTCCTCTGTACAATATGTTAAAAGCCTTTTAATTGGCGTGCCCATATAGGCATGACTGCTGACTACTTTCGCTCTTAACACATTTGGAGTGACAATACCTAAGACTAGTGCTGAGTGATACTGACCAATAAAAAGGCTTCGAGTATATCGTTTCGAGGAGGCCACGCCTACAATATTGAAGTTGAGTCGTAACACAAAAAATTATTTGTAATCTAAAAAACGTTTTTGCAACCAAAACTTTTTTGGGGTTTGCAAATATATATATTTTTTTAATTTTCAAATCGATTATTTTTTGTTAACACATCCTTTTTTGGTTGCAAATCCATTATTTTTGTGTGCAAATCTTTTTTGCTTCCAAATCCATTATTTTTGTTTACAAATCTTTTTTTGGTTGCGTATCAATTACTTTTGTTTTCAAATCTCTTTTTTTTTTCTTGCAAATCCATTTTTTTTGTTTTCAAATCTTTTTTTTTTTAATCAAATCTTTTTTTGGTTGCAAATCTTAGCTAGAAATTTTTTTTTTGTTTGCAAATCTTTTTTTGGTTTCAAATCTACTATTTTTGTTTGCAAATCCATTTTTTGTTTGGTTCCATAAAAAAAACAAATTTCTCTTTATATGTGAAAGAGTTCAGAAAAATACGTTCTATAGAGTTCTACTGCGTTTAAAGAGTTTCAAACTTTACATGTGCTCACTTTAGACTGAAATGTGGCGTAAAGGTGTGTGAGGAAAGGGTTCTCCCAAGCGAGGGAAAGGACTCTCTTCTCCACCATGGTACATGCCACATCATCATCCATGAGAACCACATCTTTTTTTAGAACTTTTACAGCAAAGTATTGGCGTTGGCCCTTCAGTTCAGCCAACAGCACCTGAGGAGACAGTCAGAGTCATCACATCAGCTTCGTAACACCATAAAATCTGTCTCCGAACAGTCCATGGACTACAGAGCATACCTTGCCAAAGCTGCCTTTGCCCAGAACTTTGTGGAAGACCAGGTGGTTGACAGTGAGGCGCCCCCGGGAAAAGGAGCTCAAGGCCTTTTGATTATCATTTCCAGCTACAATATTTTCACATATCACAGTAAATAGATAATTAAGCAAAGCTGAAGGCAAAACAATGCAGACAAACATACTAAAGAGGACCGAATGGCAGGAAAAACAAGTTTCAAACAGATTTTTAAGTCTAGATAAAATAGATGGTAAGACAAGTGTAGGTTGCTATGACAACATCTTACCTGCACGATCTGTTGTTCCACTTTGGATGTCTTCATAAATGCCAATATCTGCTGCATTGTTACTAGACTTCTAAAATGACAGTAAAAAAAAAATCATAATTTAATCCTATTAGTGATGTGTTTGTAAACATTAATATTGTCATGGACATCTTGTATCGCTCTACGAATTTGCAGCGCTAAGTGGTCTAGTGGCTAAGATTCCGCATGGCACAGGTTAAATTCCTGCTCAGGGAAAGTTGCATAAGCCTTTCTACTGCTGGCTGTCAATCATACGTAGGCAGACAAGTGCGGCGCTCTTATGGGTCTGATTGAGACTCTGGCTGCTAAATATTTTCTAGACTTGTCTCTTCCTTTGTTGGTGGTCATTGTGTGCCTTCATGACAATAGTAAGTTGCCCTATGATTGTTATTGTTACTTAGCAATCAAGGAATGTTACATACGTGTGATTTGGACAAATGTGGTTCCATAATTGAAACAATTGGACAGATACTAAGTGCTTTCAAACTAGCATTGTTATATGTGGCACAATTAACCTTGTGTATACTGTTTATTTTGTTTGGTTACCGTAGTTTTTATGATCACCCTTTGTGTGTTCAACTGCTAGAGGGTGCTGTTGCTCCACGATCGATTTCTTAATAACAGTCACTACAGTTCTCTGGACAGCTAAAAGAGATGTTTCTTTTGAATGTGTTTCTAGGTGTTAAGTATTGCAGCTTTTACGTGAGTTTTAGAACCTGGAAGTAACTCTGAACTTGTGAGATACCTGTTGGGTGTTTCACCTTTGGGCAAATTGCCATATCTTTTAAAGGGAGTACATTGAACAACACTTAACCACTCTCAGTGAGCTTTGCATGTTTCAAGGGTAATCTGGAAGTGTGGCTCAGGGCAAACCAGACCATGACCATGTTGAATTATTTCAATATCCCTATGCATACATATACATACTTTGTGTAACATCTATATACATAGATACACTTATGTATGCTTTTTCTTGTGCAATAATATATGCATAAACACATATGTTAATGCTAACTATGAGCAATAAAATTAACACTTGAATTAACCAGGCCAAGGGGGATGTGCATTTTCTTCTGTAAGCACACTCATGTTTGTGTGCACTATATCAGCACACTCGCACTTTAGTACTACAGCATTTTTTGTCTGCCTTATGTATTTTAACTGCTACGGTCACTTAAAGACAAGGTCAGGCAGCAACATACTGTCGTTATATTTAATCTTTGTATTTTTTTTAACTATTTATGTTGTCTAATTTTTATGCAGATTTTTTCAATGGACTCTGTATATACAGTACCATCAACCTGCGGGGGAAATTACCCCATGGCTACAATGTGGAACATTTACATGTTTATGTTCATTAATGTACATTGTTCCATGTAACATATAAATACATATGTGTTTATATCATTATCAATATAATCAGAACCTTTTAATGTAATTAGTTATTTTCCCTGAATTGTATATATATTGTTTATAATTGTTTAATAACACTCACACAATTCCCATTTTCCCATGAGGTGGTTGCGGCTTACAATTAAGTGCCCTTCTGGAAATTACAGTATTTAAACCAATTAATAGTCTGATATTCTAAATCTAAAATATAATTAAACAAAATAGTCCTTAAATATATTATTAATTTGTTGTTTGAAATTAAATGAAAGTGTGGTACAAACCTGGGAGACTTGAGAGAGAACTTCAGCCAATACCTTCTGGTTGATTCCACACAGATTAGCCACTTTTTTCTGACAGTAACTATGAACGTTCATGCCACAATCTGATATGAAAAACATGATCAATAGATTAATAAAGTTACCCCTGAGGAGCAAAATGTCAGAAGCAGAATCAATTATTTCATACCCATATAGGAAAATGAATAATAATCAAAAACAATCTGCCCACCTTCACATTTATTTCCTTGTCTATAAAGACCCCAAAGCAGGGTGCCACAGTGGTCACAGAAGGTAGGGCTCCTGTAGGTATTGTACTTGAAGCGATGTGGCATATCAATATTGAAGCGCTCTTTCTGGAACTACACATAGGTATGCATAGGTATTTAGTAGGCAGACTAAAAATAACAGTAAGTATGAAATACAGTATAAAAGCTCTATAGATTTTTGTTGCTTCAGATAAAATGGATATAATACTGATGCAGCTTGCAAACACATCTGTACTGCTATATTGAACTGGATTCAGTTTGGTTTAAGTTATCTTTAATGTTTTTGGTTAATAGTAACATCAATTTATGTGTACCATAGGCGCCGATCTACATTTCTGCCAGTGGGTGCTCGGACGGGCGGTAAATTTGACGCTACTTTTCTGAGCATGCATGGTTTTTGCTTGGTGATAAGAAAGAATTAGCCATCAATCCCACGTGGGTGTTCGGCATTGTCCGTGGGTGATCGGGCCCAAGAAGCACCCACGGGATCAGCGCCTATGATGTGTACTGTATGTCATGCAGCTACCCCCCAATATAATCAAATTAAAAACCATGCACATTATAAAGATGCACTGAAATAAAGCTGGGAAACGCAAAACAGCAGCTCTAAATTCCTGCTGGAGGCTACAAACACATTAACTTACCATCGTGTCACGACTGTTGGCCGCCGTGCCAGTGCACTTGCCGATAATCTTTTCGATGCATTTCTTGTGAATTGCCGCATTGCATTCTGAGAGGGATGTATGAGCAAATATTGGGTCACAATGTGAACATTATTTAAGTAAAAATGTGAGAAGTAACTGTGATACAATAATGAATAAAAGTGACAAGTGCAAAAACTCACGTCTGCACTTGTAGCCTTGCTTGTTGAGACCCCTGAGTGGAAAAAAAACGCATTTATGTGACACAGATAAATG
The DNA here is from genome assembly GCF_033978785.1 of Entelurus aequoreus. Lineage (NCBI taxonomy): Eukaryota > Metazoa > Chordata > Actinopteri > Syngnathiformes > Syngnathidae > Entelurus > Entelurus aequoreus. Next base: position 30,337,927 of record NC_084731.1, on the reverse strand, counting down.
TTTTTTGATTCAGTGTAACTATCACTCACTAAAATTATAATAATATGATAAGATAATAGCTGAAAGGAGAACTTTACTTGTTTTGTTTTATCGGTCACAATCATTATCAGAGACAAGAACACACTTCTTGTTTTTAATGGATCCTAAAGATGATTAAAAAAAACCTGGCTAAATGTGGCTAATGGGAGTCACCGTTGTAGACTTCAAAGCCCTCTAAACCAACTTCAAAACCCTCGTCAGCGTTTTATATACACACTTCAAGTATATATATACTGTATATATATAATGTGGTAAAACACACATTCATAACAATATGTAATATGTACAATATTTACCTTATTTTCGTCATTTTATGCATTACCGCAACTTTTTTCCTCAGCGCATTTATATGCGTTTCCATAGAAGCACATTTTCAACTTACGGCAACAAATGTGTGTTCCTACTTCCGGAAACAAACGCGAGTGTGTGACTAATCATGGTAGACTTGGTAACAGACAATGAAGACAACTATTTTTGGACAAATGAGGATTCACAATCTTATCTTTTTGAACCTGAATATACGGAGGACGAACTGCTGTTTATAAAAGCCAGCACGAAGAGAGGGTGAAACGCTGGAGCAGACGGAAGCCGAGAGAGTGAGGTCGGCGTGACTTGCGGGTATAAATGTGGAACTTAGAACCAAGCTATGCGGGTATATATGGTGTGCTTACCCAAAGTCAACTTGAAAACATTTCCCCGGCCAGCTGTAACAAACACACAACTGTCCATCGAGTGAGTCACTTTAATATTGATCTTGATGCATGCAGCACGTCATGCTTGTTATTACAACGACATACACTGTCAAGTTAGCTGTGTACAAACAAAACAACTAAATGCAACAACTAATGTCTTAGCATGCTGTCCAAGACTATGTGTTACTACGCTACAAATAGAGTTCCTCAGTGTTCGCTCATACAATAACAATGTCGCTACAGCTTGGTTATTATACAGGTTACAGAACGTAAATGAGGTATTGTTGGCGACCTTAGGATGCATTTTTAAAGTGATTTAGCGGCAAAATGGATTGCTCCCATTAGCTGCATTGCCAGCCACCAGGAACGAGACAATTTTTACAAATTAGAATGCAGAAATAAAACCTTTTGTCTTCTTGTCTCACATTAGGATAGTGAACGATAGATACAATTCCAAAAAAAGTACATTTTGCCTTCAACATGATACCTGTGACTTGACACATTTGACCCATTGTGTTTGTTCACCAAACATGTTATAAGGTTGCCACGCATCACCTCTTGAACCTGCATCGTATCCTAATCTACATCGAAAATCTAAACTTTTTTAACGTGTGAAAAAGTCCTGAGACTATGATAACATAATCAAATGGAAAATTAACCTGTATCATGCCCTGGGAGATTGAGGTGGAGTTTGGCCAACCGGTTCATGCTGCTGACTTACAGTAATTGGAATGTAACAAGACAACCTCAGTAGATTCCCTTGTGACTCACTCTTGTAATAACAAAAATCTTGCTGTTGTAGTTTCTTCCATTGTGTTTAAAAATGCTGACGAGCTCAACAAAGGACTGGACTCACCATAGAAATTCCCTACAAACAGAGCAGAATGTAGGCTGGTGGAAGAACGTGGCGGAAAACTCGTGGTTTTTGATGATGTGAATCTTGGGCTGCTTGATGGCTCCCCTCCTCCTGGTCAGAGTCGTGAGTCCATCACCGGGGGCGACTTTTACAGATGGTTGGTTTTGTGCTGAAGGAAAAGAGCAATCCGTAAAATAGCTGGTTAGAGGAAATGTTTTTTTGCCGATACACACAAACATATATGTACAGTATGTATTATAACCCGCCTTCCACCTCAGCCATAGGCTATATATATATATATATATATATATATATATATATATATATATATATATATATATATATATATATATATATATATATATATATATATATATATATATATATATACCAACCCTTTATTGTACAAACTTTTCGATTTACAAACCACAGGCCGAATGCAAACAAAGCTTGTACAAACCTTGTCTCAAGAGTACAAACATTTCATCCACTTATTGTGTGCCTGCAGCACATCAATAGTGGCGGGGCTGATCGAGCTCCATGATCATGGCCACTGTGCTAATTTCTACTCTGTGTGCTTTTTATGTTTTTCTCAGCATTTTTGTAGTTTTGCTTGCTCAATACGGGTCCAAAGAAAGTGATGGACAGGCGATGTGTGGTTTGAAACATTCAGGAAGTAACCTATACATTGTTGATGCTGCCTCCCTTCCTTCTACTGCATGCCAAGAAGATTAACCGACAAGATAAGGTGAATTTAATTTTTTATTACTAATAATTGTAGAGACCTGCCTGTTAATAGGCCTGGGCCGATATTCGATAAGTCAATTAACCGATGATAAATTAAAATTAAAGTTGGTAAGTTTTCCAGTGTCTATAAATCGCCATGTGCATGCTGCAAGAGCATTCACGCTTTTCGTCGCTTTTTGCAACGATGCACGTTTGTACCACAGCGGAATGAAAAGAAGGGGGTGAATTTTCTTGTCCTCACCAAGTGTTAGAGTTGGGAATCGAAAACCGGTTCTATATGTCCCGCAAGCATCACACAGTGCAACTAGTTAGCATGTAGCAGCTAACATGGACCAAATGGTCATAAAACCAAATTCCACCGCACCAATGTGGGAATATTTCAGTATAAACGTTTGGAACAATATGAGCCTATCAAAAGCAGGAAGCCAGTTTTCCGATTGTGCGCGACTACAACAAACCTGCACGCCCACTTGAAACACATCAACCACGCCACAGTCCACACTCACTTCGCGTTTGGTGAACAAGACAGGTCAGCGTAAACAAAGCAGTGCAAAATGGTGTGCGCTCACAGAAAATGTGGCTAAATACATCGCCAAAGACATGCTGCCATTTATTACGGTTATAAAAATAGCATTTTTTGAAAGTGCAGTCATGTTGTCATGTCATTTTGGTTGTTCCTCACTCGGAGTTTGCCAAACTTAATTTAGTGTCTGGGAGAAGACAGATACTAGAGTTTAATACATTGGTTTAAACTCAAGTGTTTTTATTGTTAATTTGAACTTTTGTTTAAGAAGGTCCTAACTTGATTGTTAGTTAAGTAATGTACAACTCAACCTCTGCCTACATGTTAAATATTGAAGTGCAACTTTGTTTGTCAATACTTTATTTAGTTACTTTAGTTATTGTTATGGTTGTGTAAATTTGAGGCCCCCCAATCCCCTCCTCAAGATATTTTATTGCTTTTGGTTGTAATTTTTATTCAAGTGCAAAATTTAGATAACAGACAAAGTACATTTTATTGTTATTTGTTTGTTTTAATTAACTTGGAGATTTAAACATTTTCATTCCAATTACAATGTTAAAATGCACAAGAAATACAAGTTTATTTAATTTGAAAGAATACACATGCATTATTATTATGTATTATCATTACATCAATGGTTAATTTGGTCTCATAAAAATAAGGGCAATAATATCGTTGATCGGCAATAATTCGTAGGTCAATATATTGTCGAGCATAATTTGTTATCAGTCCAGGTCTACCTGTTAAAGTTAGGGAGTTTTGTGATTTTAAACTGTTTGGCTTACTTATTAAATAGAAAGTTGATCAATCACCCCCTTGTTATGTTCGTTTGATATGTAGTACTATGTAGCGCTTTATATTGTATTGAAAGTGTACTAAATTTGACTAAAATATGGACTGTTCAAGAATCAGATAAGGTTGTAAATAAAGGTTTGGGCATGATTGGATCTTCCAACAGCCTGATTGCGTTATAACTTTAATATTCTTAACTACTTAACTAATGCACAACCATTAAGTTTTTTGATGACGCAACGTGCTGTTACGTAATAGCTAGTCAAAACTCCCAGTTAATAATGCTATCAAATAAAGTAAACATGAAAAAAAACTGTAAATAAGCAGCTGACGCAATCAACTGGGTGGGGTCAAAAGTCACTGGGAGAAGACATCAAAAGAGGCATGAGAGGTAAACAAAGGAAGCAGAGACTGTGGCGATAAGGAGCATGAGTGGGCAAGAAAGTGCAAAAGGGACACTTTGTAGGAGAGAGCGAGCTCAAAGAGACGCGGATAGACAAAGAAGTGGAACGAGGTGGAAGAGATAATCTCATTTGGTGACAGATGCTAGTGTTGGACATTACTTCAGTGGGCCAAGTCAAGAAAGCAGGAATGGGAAAAAGAGAGAGTCATACATGGAGATAGCTGTTCTAGAAAAACAACAAAAACACTGGGTTGCTTTTCAGGAAACCTGCAGAGTGTGTGGCAGAGAGCTGATAAAGTATGGCACGCTCTCAAACCTCAAACCATCCACTCCACCCACAGGACTGGGATACTGTCCGAAGCAAAACCTGTCTCTGAACAAGCCAAGCAGCTAATAAACCATTAGTGTGCATGCTTGTCTAAAATTATAATCTTGAAAAAATTAGCTTTTATGTTTAATTCCTGGCGACATTTTTTAAACTTGCAGATCTCAAAACTTAGTGTTACGACTCTTGACAGAGTAAAGTATATATTAAACAAATGATTTGTGTATTACCGATTGTGGTTGTTATCTTTCTTTTACATCTAGGATATTGAGGCATAATGTAATGTTACTACCACCTACAGAGACACACCCAACCAGCTCATATCAGAGTAGGTTAATAAGTAATCATTTACAGTTAGACTGCAGGTGGACTAGTTGGATGTTTATTGCTGTCAACCGTGACTCTTTTTTAATCACTTCATAAACTGCTCATTAACCGGAAGAAAACCTGCACTTGGATTCAGGTATGATGGTGCTGAATGGGTGGGACAGCCACATTCTGACAGCTTTAAAGGGGTCCTATTATGCAAAACCAAAATGTCTTAGCGGTTGGTAACTGTTTTTGTGTATTTGGGTTCCCCACGAGTCCCAAACATCTTAAATCAAACCATGGAGGTATGGCAGAGATATTTATTAAACAATCTTGCTCCAACAAGCCATTTGGAATTAAGACTTTAGTGACCTATATTGCATTAGTTATGTCAGCAGATACAGTATCTCCACATATGGTAGAGGTTTACCCAAAGAACGTTGCACGAGTCCTCCATTTTTATTCAGTTGTAGTCAATAAGTTCCTTATTTTTCTCTATCCTCTTGTTGTGGGGTTGACTGGCTCGAACATGCACATCAGGGTTTTCCCTTGATGTAACTAAATGTGGCGCACCGCCACAGCAAAATCATACCTGACACACTTTGACTATAAGGGTTTTTGTCATTCTCTCGAATGAGCTTCAAGCACACCTGTGAAGTGAAAACCATTTCAGGTGACTACCTCTTGAAGAAAATCGAGAGAATGCCAAGAGTGTGCAAAGCAATAATCAGAGCAAAGGGTGGCTATTTTGAAATAGAATATAAAACATGTTTTCAGTTATTTCACCTTTTTTTGTCAAGTACATAACTCCACATGTGTTCATTCATAGTTTTGATGCCTTCAGTGACAATCTACAATGTAAATAGTCATGAAAATAAAGCGTTATATATATATATATATATATATATATATATATATATATATATATATATATATATATATATATATATATATATATATATATATATACACATATATATATATACACATATATATATATACATATATATATATATATACACATATATATACATATATATATATACATATACATATATATACATATATATATACACGTATATATACATATACATATATATATATATACATATATATATACACACGTATATATACATATACATATATATATATATATATATATACACATATATATATACATATTGTTGGAATCATATCCATATTTAAGTGTTACTTCTTTCTAAAAACTCCTATAGTCATATTTACATCAGCTAATGTCTCGTGTGGTACAAAGTGCTTGGATTCGAGTGTCCTTGGTTAGAGTCAGAGCGCTGTCTTTGTTGAGACTGCCATTACATTTCTAAGATACGGAGCACAGCTAGACTGGGGAAACAGCAGGTGGGGGGGACAGGAGAAGGAGGAGGTAGACAGGAGTTCCGGGGTTTTGGTAGACCGATCTGGACCGGGCTAGGGAACGCTTGGGTGCTGGGTTGCTCTCAGGTTTGTCCTCTAAGCTTTGAGAATAAACTACAAAATACCAACTATTGCCTGGAGATTGAATATAAACATCAGCGTATTGCCATAAAAAGAATCTGGGAGAGACTAGCAATTTGAATTCCCCATTGGAGGAATGCTGGTCAACGCAACAATTTGGGGGCTTCGTCCGAGATGGCACGCTGTTGATTGATGACTTCTTGCAATCTTCTGGACAGACTCAATTGGCCAATTCAAGGTAAGCAGAACCTTTCTTTTTAGATAAAATCTGCGTTAGGAGTCTGTCCTGAAGTCTGTAAGTCAAACACTGTTTTGTAATCCCAGGCAGTGAGTGGTGATTTTGATAGATTGATTGCATTTTTGCCGAGCCTGCCATTGCATTAAAATTGTAAATAAGTGGTCAACTTACGCCATTGTGTCTCGATTACCGTGACGGGCAGTTTCATTGACGAGTGAACTAATAGTTGGGTGTGGCTCACCCTGGGTAGTTGGTCGCCGCCTAAAAGAGTAACGGGTTAAAGGCCCTCGTATGATATGGACGTTAGAGGCCTGCATATTGTACGATAAATTTAACGGGTTAAAGGCCCTCGTATGATATGGACGTTAGAGGCCTGCATATTGTACGATAAATTTAACGGGGTTAAAGGCCGCCGTATGGGTTGGGGTTTAAAGGCCTTCAGGGGTTCGAGGCCCCTGAAAAAAAAAAAAAAAAAAAAAAATGGACACAATGGCCAAGGAGTGTGACAGACAAGAATGT